>NW_015090872.1:5512658-5519301 GCF_001431845.1 Calidris pugnax | reverse complement strand
AAAAAAAAAAAAAGAAGAAAGAATGTCCTTAAAAAACAGGAGGAGCTGGGGGGGTGGGAGAGAGACGTTGGGTTTACTTTCCAGCTCCTGGGAGACATTTTATTTCTGCTTTATAGGAATTAAAAATATATTTGTAATTTATGAGATTAAATAAAAATAATCCTAGAGTTAAATTATTTTTAGGACATTAAGAGTTACATTCTTATGGGTAATAATCTATTTGTAACACCGTAATGGAGTAACTGGCCATTTCATACAGCTTCGAGATCGATCCTTCCCTATTTGCCATGTACCTATACAAATAAATATCCCATTCGATTCATGTCCATGTCGTAGAATCTGCATGCTTCTTTCTTATTCCTTTAATATTTAATTATTTAAAACAAGGAGAAATTCCACAGGGAATTTTTGTCTCAAAAAATAGCTGACTTATTCTTGTCATTTGAGAGTAACAGAAAAAGATGAGAAAATGAAATTCTTTTTAAGTCCTAAAACTGAAACTCAAATAAGAAGGACGAGAAGAAAAACTCTTAAAACCCAGAATCAAACTTCCCCCCCCACTTTCACATGCATATTCTGTTTTTTTACTGTAGCTATTCATAGTCGTACCTAAATGTAGTCTATAAATCTACTAATATATTATTTAACACTCTAACTACTGGCATAAAAAATTATAAAATATTCTGTTGGCAATACATTTAATTGAATTCTTTTCAGAGACAGCTTGTTACTGCCAGACATGCTTTTAGAGATAGTACAGAGAAATAAAAGAATTTCAGGAGGCAGTAAAACAAATAATTACCATTTTCACCATTACTTCCAGATACCCTCCCATCCAGTCACGAAATCCTTTAAGTCTAAATCAAAGGGTTTCAGTGAGCAAAATTGTACAGATCATTTCAAAGAATATAAAAATTACGTTGATGTTTTATTTGAAGAGAGAAATTGAAATTCACGTAGCACTCTACCGGCTGAGACATCTGAGGAGTTATTAAAAAAAAAAAAAAACAACATAGTGGTTTAGCCTGAACTTTAGAGGCCTCTTTCAAAATGATCAGGATCGATGCAAATCCCTCTTTTAATTTCAATGTGCTTGTGCCCATAAAACTTTGAGGCATCATCCTTCTTCTTAGGCTCTCTTCTGCTTTTAATATCAGGGATCTGCAAGATTCTCGGAGGCATAAATAATATTATTAACGATCCAAAGCAAGCACTGGCTTTATTCTTTTTATTATTTTTTATTTTTCCCAACAAAGCAACGACTTGCACATTAGGTTTGAACTACCTCAGCACAAGTCCTTATCTGTAGAGGTTAGTGAGTTTTTTTTTTTTTAATCTTGACAGCTGAAAGCTGACAGATCTGCTGAAAAGGAAAGAGGTCAGTGGTGCTGCTCAGCCATGGGCCAGGGATTGTCAGCTTCCACAGGTCACACGCTTCACATTTTCGTGGGTGCCAGGATGACAAGGTTGGGGGACAAGCAAGGGGATGCTGGCCAGGGGAAGGCTCCCCCACCACCTGCCCTGCCAGGAGGCTCCTCGCCCGGCACAGCCCCGCTAAAGCACTGCCAGGCTCTGGTCCATAACTGGTTAAAAATTGATTGGGACCCAGGAGGGGTGGGAGGTAATTATCTGTGGCTGGAAAACTTCTGGCTGGAGCTTCCCTTTTAAATCAAAGATGAGGCAGAGATGGCACGGGGCTGTTGGTGCTCAGGGGGACGGGGACGGTCCTTACGCACCTCCCGGTAACTGGTGTTTACTCGTAGTCTGTGTTTGGGAGATGAGGCAGGCAGACGGGCAGATATCTCCCTCCTTTGCCTATGTGGGAGGAAAGTCATTTTTGACAGGCAAGTCTGCACTGTCTCCTGGCAGGGAGAGCCAAGCAGATACGCCAGCTCTTTGGGCAATTTTGCAGGAATATTATCCCGGGGTTTTATCTGAGCACGGCGCAGACGCACAGCCCTCTGTCACTGGAACAGTTCTTCTCACAGGGTATTGGTCCGAGTGCAATTCATGACCACAAACGGGGTGTCTGCACATGGCACAGAGGTGACAACATGCTCTCAGGTGGTGCGAGGAGCCACGTTGCTGCATGGAGGCACCGTGCGTCAGCCGGCTGCACGCCCCTCGGCAGCCTTTAGCTGTCCCTCCCTCCTTCCCTCCATCCATCCATCTCTCCATCCCTCCGGTCCCATCCTCTGGGGTGCCCCATGCCCCCCCTGACCACACCAGTCCAGCCCCAGATGCTGGCAGTCGTCGAGTGGTACCTACGGCTGTCGAAATCCTCTGCACGAGGCGTGATGGGAGCAACACCACAAATTGGGCCGGGGGCTTATGGATGGGCAAGCAGGGGTGGGCTGAGCAGGATCGGGGCTGGGCAGGGGTGAGGTAGGGTCAGGTGTGCCCAGGGTGTGCTGGAACAGCCAGGTTCTACCACGACAGTCAAGTTTTTCCACTTCCAATCCTTCCTCTCGCAGTAAGGACCGAGTCAGATCGCAAACACTCCAATTAAAATAAAACACACACAAAAAAAAAAAAAAAGAAAAGAAAAAAAAACAAGAAGAAGGAGCCCCGATGAGCATCGCAGAGCTCCACTCCCTGCCACTTCCATGCACCCGGCTGCTGCTCCCTCCTCTCCTCCCAGCCGGAGCCCATGCCTCTTCCGATACCCAGGAAAACATTTTGTTCTGCGTTAAAGGCTAAAGCTAACACATGACCAGCGAGAGGCAGCAGTTTGTTTAGCTCTTGGAGTTTATTTTAATTGCGGCCTTGTTTTGTAATGAGGACGGCCGCGGCAGGGGGAGCCTTCTGGGATCCGGGGGGCTGTTCCGGGGGAGTTTCCTTATCAATAAAAAGAAGTCTCGTCTACTTAAATTAACAAGAACCGGATGCGATGAGTGGTCAGATTCTTTGTTTTCTTGGAGGTTAAACCATACACATTTCCTTATTAAGGACTTCAGTGGCTGTCTGGGATCACGGGTCCCCTCCAAGTGCTGCCGTTAACATCCCCAACCTCCATCGGGGAAGAAGGAGGGGGAGAGAGATGGGCCCTGCATTCATGCTGACGGGCAGAAACCAGCCCGGTAAACCTGAGTAGTTTGTTATGATGATGCATGAAAAAAAAAAAAGAGGAAAAAAAAAAAAAGAGGAAAAAAAGAACAATCATGTGATTTTATGCAAATCAGGTGAATTGGACGGTTAAAAAAGCCCTAAATGTCAGGTAGATAAGATCACATACACCTAGAGCAGTGTCATGATATTCTCTGCACATTACATTCATACTGGAAACCAAAATGTGTTACAGAAATCAGACACCCACAAAAAGCTCTGAGATTGCACTGAGAACAGGTTCCTGCAAAGCACCAACCTCCGACAAAAAAAAAAAAAAGAAGGAAAAAAAAAAAAAAGAAAAAAAGTAGGTTAGATTAGAAAACAAGATAGTTCAATTCAGCCAGGGAATAGGCTGTCCCCGCGCAGCGTGCAGCCTGGCCTCGGTGCACGCACATTAATATGCACAAAACTCCTTTTAAGTAACGTTGGTGTGGTGGCACCCGGCTCTGAAACGGGCAGGCTGCTCCCGCAACCCATCCCCGGCTGCCACGGGGAAGGGGAGAGATTTACGGGCTCTCCTCTTCTCTCAGGCTAAACTTTTCTCTCCCGGACACATATTTTTGTTTTTGCTTTAAAAGTCCTGGCAGCTATTTTGCGTGAGGATGGGTAAGCCTCCTGGCCTGAAGGAGTTAATTTCAGAAGAAAAAATTACAGCGGGGCACTGTTTATTTAAGCAGTATTTTATAAAAGATGAGGCATTTCTTTCCAGATGAGGTGCAGTTCACCTGGGAAAAACACGCACTGGCCTCGATGCTGCTTAAAAACCCACTCCATGTGCCCCGGGGGGACCGACCCAAACCCCGGGGTCTCCTATCGCCACCAAGCAGTGCCTCCAGCTTGGAGGGCCTTCAACATCACACTGCAGCTCTCAAGGAGGGGGGGCTCAATAATTTCACACCGCTTTGTGCCCCGCACACCAACACGCAGGCAGAGGGGTTGCTTTTCATCCAGGGAGCTCTGCCGGTGCCGGGGGGAAAATGGGGAGGCAGGACTGGGACACCCCCCAATGGGGATGCCAGGCACCTGTAGCGATGCCCACCCTGCTCCTGCCTCTGGTCCCGCACCTCAGAGCCGCTCCGGTGTGCCCAGAAACACCCCTGCCAACACCGAGGGGATTGTTTTCCCGCAGCATCGCCCCCATCCCGGCACCCCCACTGCTTCGGGGTTCTAACCCTCGCCCTGGGTGAGGGGCTCTCTGCAGGGCAGGGGGGGTGTTTCTGAGACGGGGGGTGGGATGTGGGGCTGGCCCACAGCAAGGGTGGGTGACCACAAGCCCCCCAGCGCGGGGCCGAGCTGCTGCCCCTACACATGCCGCATGGGTACCTCGTGGGGCTGAGGCCGGTGGGGAGCGTCCCGCAGCCAACATGGGGGCTGCTGGTGGCTTCCCACCCCCCTCGGCAACCCTCCCAGCCATGAGGACACCTTTCCCCCCCCAAAAGCTGGCGGCCAGCGGAGGCGAGGGAGGCCGCCCCGCCGGGGCATTGCCGCCCTGCCCGCCTGGCAGCCACCACCGCCGCCACCACCAGCTGCCAAGCTGGTCCCCGGAGCTGGGACCCAGATGGGGCAGGCAAGGGAAGAGGGTGACAAGGCCTCGCTCGGCACTCAGCCCTCTGGCCGATGGGGAGAGAAGGGTGGAGGGAAAATGACCAGATCCCTGGCATCCCAAAGCCCCCAGTGAGGCAGCGGGGGACCACTGCTGATTTTAGGGGGGCAGAAGGAAGCGGTGGGAGATGGAGGTAGGTGGCAGGAGCCCCTCGAGGAGCTGCAGCTGGGCCCCGGATGAGAGAGAGGGGGGAAGAGAAGGTACAAAACCGAAGCAGAAAAGCCAAAAACCCTGCGAAAGTGCCCGGGCCACACAGCCCCCAGCACGAAGGGGATGCCGGTGGCTGCTCCCTACATCCCTGTAACAACGGGGGTTTAGAATGGAAACTCTGATGCAAACCTGGCAGCGGCCAGGCAGGGCGAGACATCTCCCCCGTAAAAGTGCTACTTGAACAGAAGCCGTGCTCGACCTCGGGTCTCCACACACACAAAAAACCCAACAAAAACAACCCCAAAAAAAACCCAAAACAACCAAAAGCCAAGCCCGAGCAGCAGCCCTCTCGCTGCTCCCCATCGTCCCGCCGGCGCTGGGCTCCGCCGGGCACACGCTCCGGCTGAAGCGAAAGCGTCACACGCTGCAGAGAAATGACAAACAGAAAAAATCTGCCCCCACCCCCACACACACCCCACCCCAACAACAACAAGAGTATCCCCCTTGCTTTTAATTCCATCGCTGAATAAAATAATACGATTAAAAAAAAATAAATTATCAAGTAGCCGGAGCAGAGTTTATATTATCGGGTTCCTTCTTCCTTCGGCCGCTTGCAGAGCCCCAGGGACCCCCCCCTCCCTGCCCGGGGCCGGGACCGGAGTCACACAGCTCAAGCTGCTCACACTCCTTGGGAATTCCATATCATCTTTTAACTACAGGAAAGCCATGTCTCCAGCATATCTATACCACCTCCGGTGTCTCGGGAGCACCATCCCTGTCTTGCCACCGGGTTATTTTTAATAATAAGATGAGTCTGATCAGCACAAGGGCTTTCCTGCTATTCCTCCCCCCCAACCCCCCTGCCAACCCCTTGCTTTAAAGTGTTTTGATTCAAGTTGAGAAGTCAAATATATGAGCAACACTCGGGGACTTTGCGTCCGAGGTGGCTACTGCGCGGGGCTCGGCGGTGGCCGAGTCAGTAGCTCTGAGCAATGGCATCATTGGACCGAAGGCACCGTGACCTGCGGTGGTTAATTCTCGTCAACAAATTTCTATTAATTGCAACGGCCCCGGGAATGCCATCGCAGCCCCGGAGCAAGTCCTTTCCCCCCTGCTCCCCGCCAACACCGAGCGGCCGCGGCACCTCGAACCGCCCCCAAAAAAACAAACCCAAAACCGACGGGGAAAGAAAAAATTGAGTTTTGCTGATGATCCACCCCCCCCAAAACCGAGAGAAACCCTCACAGCAGGCCCGCTCGGAATTAAATAAGCGAGGCTGGGCGGGTGGAGAGGCAGAAATCACGGCGGATTTACATACAGAGCGACACATTTCCATAGGGGAAGGCTGAGGGGGGGGACGGGACACGGGACCCTCCCTCCGCACACACACACACACACCCCTCCGCACCACCCGTCCCAGACAGGGACCGCAAAGGCTTTTTTGCCTTATTCCCCCCCATCTTCCCCGCCGCCCAGCAAAGGCCTTGGAGAGGCAAGAGGCGAAAAGTGCCGAAATAATACCCCCCCCACACACCCAGAAAAGCCAACGCAGTTTTGCATCCCCCCGGCCCCGTCCCACAGAAGATGCAGAGACTTACAGGTTATTTTGCAACAATAACAACAACAGCTACAAAGAATTAACCCACCACTCCAAGAGTCCTGGGAAGGAAAAGAGAAAACGGACCAGGAAAATAAAGAAATAAAAAAAATAATAAAAAAATAATAATCTCTTTTTGGTGGTTTTTTTTTTCTCGGTTTGAAGAGTCCTGGGAAATAAAGTAA
>NW_015090872.1:5511103-5511573 GCF_001431845.1 Calidris pugnax | reverse complement strand
TTCCCCCCCCCCTCCCTCCCTCCTTCTTTCCCCGCGGCAGGTGCCCCGACAACCCTTTTAATTTATTTATTTTTTTATGACCTCCCTAAATTCTAAAATTTCTTTATTTATTTAACAGTCCCCCCCACACCCCCCTCTCCCATCCCCTCTTTCCTTGACTGCTGTCAGCCGAGAGAAAAAAAAAAAAAAAAAAAAGGGGCTCTGCGTGTCTTAACACCGGGAGCGTGGACACGGGGAGGTGGGAGGGGGGGGTGTGCGGCTCTCCCCTCGCCGTCCTCTCCCGGGGATTATCGGTTATCTGGGATTATTGGCTTTCCCGCACGCGTGACGGCCGGGTGGGGACGGGGAGGACGGTGGCGGCGGCGGCGGCTCCTCTCTGCACCTGCAGCCGCCCCGGCGGGCGCAGGACGGCGGCGGCCGCCGGGGCTTGTGGCGTTTTGCGGGACTCGGGGTCGGTTCCCAATGGCGGG
>NW_015090872.1:5510639-5510940 GCF_001431845.1 Calidris pugnax | reverse complement strand
GCCCCCCCCCCCCCCCGCCGCTCCGGCCTTTCCGCGCCGCTTTCCCTTCCCTTCTCTCGCTTTTTGTTATTATATTAATACATCAGCGTCATTATTATTGTTATTCCCCTTCTCCCCCCTCCTCCTCCTCCTTCTCCCCTCCCCGTGCAAACTGCGAAACGGCTGGTGCGTTTTGCAACCTGTGGCGGGGCTGCGCCGTGATCTGTCAAGCCCCGGGCTAAGAGCGGGCGGTGATGGAGAAGACTTGCGGCATTTCTCTGCCCGGGGAAGTGGGGAGGGGGGGGGATTATTTGGCTGAGGG
>NW_015090872.1:5496872-5510027 GCF_001431845.1 Calidris pugnax | reverse complement strand
CCGCCCCCCATCCCTCCATCCCTCCGCCTCGCCATCCTCCCCTCTCCCAACCCCCCCCTTTAGTTTGCAAAGTCACAGTATGAAATGTTATGAAATCGCCTCTTGGGAAGGAGGGAAACAGAAAGCAAGGCGTTTGTTTAGAAAAATCTGCGGCGGCCTCTCAGATGTGCCTAAAAAGCTGCCTTTGACCCCCCTGTTGCATTTCCAGGGAAGAGGCAAATCTGGGCTTAAAATCATGAGTCAAAAACAACAAAAACAAAGCCGGCCTGGGTTAGTTTTTTCCACTGACTTCAGTAGGCGCAGGATCGGTGCGGAGGGAGGCTGGGGCCAGAGGGATGAGGCTCAGTGAGGAGCGCTGCCTTGGTCCGACATCTCCGTCTGGGGCCAAATTCGTACCTGTGCCAGTGGAAGTGTCAGCAGGGCCGGGTATGGGATCAGGCCCTCGTTCGATCTGGGGATGCTTATTGATTCCTCTCCTGAGGTTTTAAATGCTTTAAAAAATACTATTTGCTGGATTGTTTGAAAGGCTTAAAGGATAAGTGCTTTAAGAGCAAATACGGGCTTCTTCCTGCAGCCCTTGCTCGGGTTAGAGTTCAAAAATTGCTTTCAAAATGTTTTAGGGAAAACCTCTCAATGTATACACGGAGAGGCAGAACCTGAGGTTCTGTTATTTTCTTCTAACGACAGGATTGCAGGTTTAAAAACTTGCATTATAGATGGCAATTTCTGCCCCATGAAACAAATCATCAACCCATTAAAATATTCAAAGGGTGTCTAGCAATTTTCCAGAAAAATGGATTATTACATTGTTCCAGTAAGAAAAGACTTCATCTCTGAGCATTCAATTTTGACTAGCAAAACAGATCAAAGATCTCTTGGGATGCATTTCAATTCCAATTTCCAATCCCCCTCAGTTCTGACTGTCTGAGTCAATATTGGGAGAGGAAGTGGAGGTTAACTGGTTAGTTATAATTGTGAAGGAAGAAGTTGGAATGAGAAGTGATTCTTACAAATCCCACCCCAAAAAAAGAAAAAGGAGAAAAAAAAAAAAAAATCAGTCAAAAGTCTTCACGATACTTTTTAGACATCCCTGTTTGCAGCACTGGGAGGACTGTCTGATGAGACAAAAATAAACCTAGCAGAAACATTAAGTTTTTCAAAACAAGGCTGGAAAAGCTCATAAAAATAATGTTGCTCAGACGCGTTTTAAGAGAAACAGAATTACATCGACAAAATTATATGTTTTCCAGGTTTGGTTGGGGTGTTTTATTTTCCAAGGGGAAAAATTGGTCCTGCAGCAAAGCTGACTGGCGCCATCTAGTGTCACATCTCCGCCAGGGCTCCTCTCTCTCCTCCCGGCCAGGGCTGGGGCTGCCGGAGCCGGGAGCCTCGGCAGAGTGGGAACATGTTTATTAACTGCTCGTTAAAAAAAGGAAAAAAAAAAAAAAAAAAAAAAAAGCTTGCCAGCTAGGAGGAAGGTGGCAGAGGAAACTCTGGATGCCACTGAACTGACTTAAGGAGCCTAATTGGAAACAACCGAGTGCTTATTAAAGTCACTGACATTTCCATATGGAGTTCTCTCCGGGTCTGGTCATGAAATCACATGTGAAAATCTTTCCGAGTTGTGGTGTTAATCTGCCCTTGAATTTCTGCCTAATTTAGGATGTATTGTAAAGCTATGCTTTTTTTACTTTTTTCTCTTTTTTTTTGAGTTTTTCTTTTTTTTTTTTGAGGGATGGAAGCTTTCAGTCCCTGATGGCAGCAGCCTAATACTAATTTGGAGGAATGGTGTAGGGTGATTGTTCTAGTTTGGGTTTGTTTTTTCTTTTTTTTTTTTTTTGCTTGCTTGTTTGTTTGTTTTGGTGTGTTTCGGTTTTTTTAGTAGAAACTAATGTTGTCCTCAAAACCCAATTACAAATACAGGTGGTAAAACTTAGTGAGACAATCCTGTGTTGTAGGAGCAGGGGTGGGTATCTTATTTTATTTCAATACTCCATTAAAAAGAATATCTTGTTACAAAGTCTATAGATGAGCAAAATGAACCTCTAAGCAGTAGGTGCATTTCTCATGTACTTATGTTGCTGAAGAGCTGTTTCATGCCTGTTTTAATCCGTGTGCTGTAATGTTTGGACTGCAGACTCCAGATGAAGAGCTTTTACTGGTTCTGTTGGAGCCTGAAATGTTGTTTTCAGGTTTCTGAGAAGTTTGTAAAATCTAAATTTGGTGAAAAGTTGCCTGCGCGCTCATAACCTCTTGCTCCGTTTTATAGTAGCATGGGAGTCTATAAACAGGAGTCCTGTATGCTGAGTGCCTGTATTCTTTTCTTGATCTATTTTTAAACTATTCTTCTGTTTGGCAAAAAGTGACACTTGGTTTCCATGTTTACAGCAGGCATTGGCAAACCTCAGGAGTTCACAGTTTGCAGTTTGGTTAGATGAGTATCCAAAAGTCAGCATCTGACCAGTAAACTTCTTCAGACTGCAAATTTAGACTGCAAATGTAGTCCTCCCCGCAATTTTTTTTTTTTTTTTAAATCCATGCTAGATCTTGTGTTTTCCCATTGCTGCAGGACGCTGGCAGCCAAAAGACACACACCCCTGAATCAGAGCAAGCGTCTCGTCTTTGGGACTGCTCTAAAACCCTCAGTGGAGCTTCACATCTAAAACGCAGGGAGAGCAAAGGGCAGCGGGAGAGGGGGGAAATTTAGGGGCTGTGTTGGTTTCTTCCCCCTCTTTCTCCTGGTCGGCGTCTGCCTTTGGGCTGTGTGCTGGGTACACGTGAGGAATGTGGGATCCCTGCTTACGGGGGGGAAAGCTTGGGACAAGCCCATGATAGGGCAGTGGGTCCTGAAGAACACGTCCTGTAGGACCAGGCACCCTCTAAAATGGGATTCCTTAAATAAAGGTCAAATAAACATAGTGGTTAAATTAACACAGTGGTGAGGGGATGCCTCTCCCTGGACAGGGGACCCCAAGCTGCATACGTGTCTCGTCCTATCCAGGCGGGATGCCAGAGCAGTTCCTTGCTGCCAAGATGAGCTGTGCCACCCTCAGTCCTGGGGGGGGGGGGTCGGGTCGGTGCCGGCTGGTGATTTACCGCCCTGGTGCGTGGTGGGGATGATGGAACATCTCTGAGCCCAGCCAGGGACCGGACTCAGGTGCTGGAGATGATCAGCTCTGGCTGCACCTTGCTCTTGAGCCAGCAGCTGGGTGCAGGGCTTGGTGTCGGCAGGGCACGGTGTGGGTTCCCTGCCCTCTGGAGCAGCTCCCTCGACTCTGGCTGGGACGCCGTTCCTGCCTTCCCTTGAAAAATTAATGTGCCAGATTGCTTGGGGTCGTTTGAAGTGCTTGGCTCCTCGCTTCCCAAGGGCACGCGCTGCCTCTGCCTCGCAGTCAGAGCTTGGCTCCGTGGAAGGCAGGGGAGTCCTCTTCAGTGGGAAAACATTGGAGGCAGTTCTGCTGTGCTTCCCCCCCCTCCTCCGCGTTTTCTTCTGCAAAGACCAAAACAATGTGGAGAGTTGAGCCGGGCCAGCTTTCAAGGGCAATCCTTTTAAACCCTCTTTTGAAGTACGAACTATAAAGTTCCCTGCAGCGCTCGAGAAAATATGCAGTTTTCCTGGTTCCAAATGCTGATAATAAACCCGTCCAGATAATGTATTGCATTTCCTAGAAACATTTGTTTGCTGGCAGGAAATTGGATCAGATTGAAAGTTAGCAGAGACCGCTCGATAGAGAGAGTGCAATCCGCTCACGGAAGGGGACGATGGAAAAAACGACGGGGCTCGCGCAGTGATGCTGCTTTTGATCTGTGCTGACACTGTGCGCTAGGACTTCTCTCCCTCTCTTCTTGGGTTATTATTAACCCAGCCACGTTTTGGCTTAGACACCAACCAGAAGCTACTAAATTAATAAAACTGTGCTGTGACAGCTAAAGGATGCTTTGTGCCCCCTGATTGCATGACACCGGGAAAGCTGAGCTGGGTGCTTGCACACCCCCGGCCAAGAGCATCCTCTTGGCCATGGCTTGTAGCACTCATGACTGTGCCCTGGGGGGACCCCCACACCACCCCATTTCCTTGTTTGTCCTTCTGATCCCCTGTTCAGGAGAAGTGGGCATCCCTTGGTGGGGTGGGGGGGCAGCTGGCAGCCTGCCCTGGTAGGTGGGGGGGTTGTTCCTGTGGGGCTGGGACCCTTCAGGGTGCTGGGACAGGGGAAGGAAGGGGGGGGCAGGATGGAGCTTCCTCTGGGCGGGCAGTTTCGGAGCACTGTGTGGGATGAGGCTGTGGGGAAGGGAGACTTCACCCAGCCACCCCCTCCTGGGTGATGAGAGGGAGTCGGCGCTGCAGGCTCTGGAGGGGTAGGAGACCTGGGCCCCAGGGAGGGGGAGTGATGGGTTTCCTCCCTTAGACTATGCATTTGGGGGTGGGAGAGGGGCAAAGGCAAGGGGGTTTCCCCCATGTGCAGAGGAGTGGGGGAGGAAGGAGTCTCCCCTGTGCACAGGGTTGGAGGAGGATGGATGACAAGGGATTGCCTATAAATGGGAGAGTGGATGGATGGAGGGGTTTCCCTGTGCGTGGCAGCAAGATGGATGGGGGTGGAAGGGTAAAGTCCCTGGTCCTCCCCTCCGCTGTGGGTTGGGAGAGCTGTGAGGGTCTTCCCTTTGCGTGGGGTGGATCTGAGAGGGGTTCCCCTACGTATGAAGGTGCTCCCTGCCCGTGCTCGCTGAGCCGGCTGCAGGGAGGGCAGAGCCAGCCCTGGGCTCCCTTCCAGGAATGGGTTTTCTCGGGGAGGTGCCGGCAGGGAAGGGCCGTTCCCTGAACCGCTGGGGCAGACCCATTGCCTTCCTGGAAGGCAGCAGCAGTGGCAGTCCCGTGTGGCCAACCCCGACATGGGCCCCGTGGCTGGCCCAGACCTTCCTCCCTGGGCACAGCAAGCCCTGATGCGCAGCCCTGAGCGCTGCTGGAGAGCCCACACCTGCGAGGTACTGGGCAGGAAAACTGGAGGGGGGGGGCTTGGGGTGATGCTCTGGCCACAGCTGAGCCTGGGGGAGCCTGGTGGGCTTTGAGGGGGGCGGGATGGAGAAGGCCATGCTTGGCTCTGGTGGTCCCCATCACCGGTCTCTGCTGGTCTCTGGTCAGAGCATCCTCCCGTGCTGGGGTGTGGAGCTGGTGCTGCGCAGAGGCCGGGAGGAGCAGGGTTAACCCAGCTCTGCACTGCGAGGGGAAGGAAGGTCCCTTTCCCTTTTGCATGCCCACATCCTGCAGGCGGGAGCCGCTTGGGATGCACCTGCGGCTTCCAGGGCGGCTGCAGCAGCAGCACTCTGCTGGGGAAGGATAATTTGGGAGGGTGGAGAGGGGGCTGTGCTGGGGTCCAGCCCTAGGAGAGGACCTGGGTGTTTTCCTGGCCGGGCAGTGCTGTGGATAAGGGAATTTAGCGACAGCAGCAGCTTTTCACGTGATGCTCATGGGCGCAGAGTTCATCTGGCAGGTCGTAGCTTTGTTGGTTTAAGGATGGGTCACCTCCCCTTGTCTGTGACAGCGGGGTGAGCCCCTGGGAGCGCATCCTCCGCTGTGGCCAGGGTGGGGATGCCGGCCAGCTGCCCCGGATGCATACGTCCGCTCGTGGGGACGCACAGATGCCTGCTGGGCTCCTTGCTGAGCGCCGCCAGGCCCTTGGCTCGCGATTGTCGGTAGCGAGCGGCTGGCAGCGAGCATGTACGGAAAGGTCAGAGTCTGCAGTATTTGGGAAATGAGTCACTTTTTGTGTGTGTAAAGTTATAAGCTGGCCAGGCTCAGAGCGGCTCTGCGGATTTGCGTTTGATGGCTGTGAGACGCCCCTCTGGGCTTCGCGTGTGATACCTTGCCTTGAATCTCACCTCTTCGTCCCACCCCAGCGTCTCGGGGGCATGAGGGGAGCTTGGGCTCCAGATCCGCATCTCCCGCAAGGGAAGGGGAGGCTTGTCCTCGCAGGGCTGGGTAGGCTCTCTGCAAGTGCTGATAGTCTTACTGTCTCCATCTGGTTTTTGGGGGTCCTCAACATAGCATGAGGAAGGTCCCGGGGTTTTGTTAGTTCAATTATTTATTGTGATTCTCCCTGCTGGGGCGGGCTGCCTGAGGACCTTCTTCCTGCGTTAGTGCCAGGTCAGTTGTCTTTCTTGGTTTTAAGTAAATTTGAGAGCAATAGCGTGAGTTGTGGAAGGCAGTTAACTCCTGGGTTTCCTTGCCGTGCCTCCCCAGCTGCGTTGCCTGTAAAGCAAGTGGCTGGAGACAAAGCTTGTGGTTTAGGGGAAGGCTTTTCCAGCAGCCAGAGGAAGGCGTTTGTTCTGGGTCCTCATCCGTCTCCGCCACTGGCTTCCTCTGTCATCCTGGCCAAGTCACTTCGGTACTTGACGCCTGTGTCCTCCCAAGTCTGTTCAGCAGTGCTGTCCCAGGGCGTTTTCACCGGTGGCTGGAGTGCGTGGGTATTCTGAGAAGGGGAGTAGCTGTTTTGGAGGACTGGATTCAGGCTCTTTCTAGGTTTCTGAGCAGAGTGGCAGCAGATGTTTGTGTGTAAGTCATACCTATTAACAAGGTGCTGGGAATATGGCATTGGTCTTGGATGTGGCACTGGCCAGGAATTTGATCTTGGCAGGGGAAGAGTTATCTCCAAAAGAAGTGGTGAGAAAATTCTCGCTTGACTTCCCTTCCCCACCTGCCTTTAAGTTCCTGAGTCATGGAAATGAAAATCTCCTTGGCATACGCCCATGGTTTGGGCTAGAGGGTGTGGAAGCAGCTATGATTGGATTCTCAAAGCCTGTGGTTGTGATAAGAACGTACTGTACCGGAAGAAACAAATGTTAACCTTACTGGAGAGTAGAAGGTTTGTTATCTCTAGCTTTTATCCAACTGATACTCGAGTGAAACAGCAGGCTTGTGTCCTGCCACGGCCAATTCATAATTACCAGCTAATGTGGCGTTTGTTTTCTTGTGCTTTATTTGTAGGTTTGAAAGAAACTTTTGGACTGTGAATTGAGGCATTGGGTATGTAAATTAAATTTTGTGCTTCCCCTCCTAACCTCGCTCCCCCTCCCTTCCCTTTACCATGTTGAATGAAATGTTTCATTAGACCCAGCTGGAATTCGTTTTCAGGAGAGCAGCTGCTCTGTAGAAAATACTGTACGTTCATATGCTGCTGGGGAAGGAGGAGGAGTTCGGGCAGCGGGAGGGGGTTGATCATGGAGGAATTTGATGCTGAAGATGCACGTTCCAGCCCAAACTTCAGGCACAGGGAAACGTGGGCTCTCCTGGGTGCTGGATGGGAGGACAGCTCTGAGATGGGTCAACAGATGTTGTGTTGGGGGAAGGCTTCGTGTTCCTCGACTAACCCAAGCCTTGCCCACTGGGAGAGACTGGGCTGTGGTGTGGGTAGCAGCCCAGCAGGTTAGATGAGTTCTGTTCCTCACTGCCACCACACATTCATTGGGAAACTGGGGACAGATCTTCTCTAGAGTGGCCACTACTTGGGAGCAGGAAAGTAATTTGCTGGTGGGGTGAGGGTTGGTGCTCCACTGTGGGCTGGAATTTCCAGATGTTGAAATCCTTCAGCTTCAGTTGGGACCTTCAAGGCTTGTTTTGATTGCCGTGGCTGGTTTTGCTGCCAGCCAGCAGACAGATGAGGGGGATGGCATCTGAGGAAGATCTGGAGGCTGGGGAGTTGTGTTGGGAGCTTCATGGAGATGAACCCGAATGGTGGTGGGAGGAGTGGGCTGGGGTGGAGCCGCCATGGGCGAGGCAGGGAGAAAGAGGAGCTGGTTAGCTAATCCTCAGGAGGGTCTGGTCGCCTCTGCCTGCCAGCTTACTGGGTGGGACTGAAACATGCCAGGTCTCGCTGCTGGCCGAGGGACCTCACTGGGCAGTTTGGCAGGCACTTGGCATGGTGCAGGGCTGTTTGTCTTGGGACTGAGGAGCTGGTGCTGTCCCTACCAGCAGTGGTTGGCCATCTGAGCACATCCCAGAGCAGCAGCTGTCTCTTCGCTGGGTTTAGGGTATTTTCCTGGCCGCTTATCCTTTCTCATCCTCCTCCCGCTTCTGTTTCGAGCAGACTCAAGATGGCCTCACCAGCAGACAGCTGCATCCAGTTCACCCGCCATGCAAGCGATGTCCTCCTCAATCTCAACCGCCTTAGAAGCCGGGATATCCTGACCGATGTTGTCATCATTGTGAACCGGGAGCAGTTCAGAGCCCACAAAACAGTCCTGATGGCCTGCAGGTGAGAGCAGAGTCCCTTCCCTGCCTCCCTTCCCTGCTCCCTCGGCCTTTGGCCACCAGCAACACTGCTGCCGTCCTGGGGAGACTCATGGGGTTTAGACAGGAGAAATGGAGGCAGAGAAGCAGAACTGAAAGGGGCTGCCAAGAAATTTGTACCTGTAACAGGACTAGAACTGAGATGTTTTGCCTCCAGCGTGGTGCCCACACTTCTCTCCTCCTTGCGTGCCCACATCTGCCCACATGCAGCCCATAGAGACAAACAGGAGCACAGCAGATGTGAGGCACATCTTTGAAGGCAAAGCACAAACGCTCTGCAGTGATGGGACAGGACAGGAGGAGAGAGGAGGGAGGGCTGGATGCTCGCTGGGGTGAGCAAGTCCCCTGTGACCGCAGTGTCCCCTGCTGCTGCTATTTTTAGAGCTAAGCTTTCCTGGCTCCTGGCTGCACCCACCTTTGTTGATTTTGGTTTTTTCCAAGCCTGGTGGGGTCTGAAATCCCTTTCCAGCTCCTAGGATTTCTGGAATTGCTTCCTAGTGAACACTAATTAACATCCCACTGTTGCCCAGTTGAATTACAGCAGATGCCTTCCAGGGTCTCCTGCTGACAAGGTAGAAAGATTCAAAAAAGCCAAGGTCTGACTATTAAGAAATCTGAAAAATGTTTTGCCGACATTTCCTTTTTTTTTCTTTTTTTTTTATGTTAAAGAGTTACTGTGGATGCCCCAAGAGGCTTCTGAAAGAAATGAGTCACAATGGGAAGGGGGGGGGTGGTAAGAACAATGACAAAAAAAAAAAGAAGGGAATTTCTAAATGGAGGCAGTGGGGAGTTGTTGAGCAGGTGAGATCTAAAAGCAGGCTGTTCCAGTTGGGAAAAGTGCAGTGCAGAAGATGCTTACTAAGCTGAGAAACCAGGCTTGATAATAAGGGGGAAGCTCAGGAAATTCTGTAATTGCATCCTCCTCCCTTTCCATTCATGAACCCCTCTGTGTTAAGGGATTTGAGTCAAATTCTCCTTTCTTCCTCTAAATTGTCATAACACCTCTCTGCTGTCTCGTCTCTGCAGCGGCCTCTTCTACAGCATCTTCACTGACCAGCTCAAGTGCAACTTGAATGTCATCAACCTGGACCCCGAAATTAACCCTGAGGGGTTTTGCATCCTGTTGGACTTCATGTATACGTCCCGCCTGAACTTGAGAGAGAACAACATCATGGCCGTGATGGCCACAGCGCTGTACCTGCAGATGGAGCACGTGGTTGATACCTGCCGAAGGTTTGTCAAGTCTAGGTGAGCGCCGTGAGTGAACTTTGGAGAGCCTGGGAAGGGTGTGTTTGGGTGGGAGCGGGGGAGAACTGACAAAGAATCTGCAAACGTATCCTTATGGGCTGAAAATGATTGCATTTCCCTCCTTTTTTGTCTGGTTCCAGTGAAGCAGAGATGGTGTCTGCTGTGAAGACCCCAAGGGAAGAGTTTTTGGCTGGACGGATGCTGAGCCACCCAGAAGTGATGGCTTATCGGAGCAGAGATGTCTCAGAGAATGGCATGCCTCTCCAGAATGGGTCCCTCTGCAATGGGAGGGCCTTCGCGCCTGGCTTGATCAATAGTTTGTCTGGATCCCCCATTTCCTACCATGGATACAGCCCTCTCCCTCTAAATAGCTTCCTTGTGGATGATGAGTTGCGGGAGATGAGGATGCCTCTCTCTGAACTCTCAAGGGCAGGTGCCTTCCCCAAGGAGAGGATCCTGCCATGTGACAGCTCCAGGACAATCCCCACCGAGTACATGAGAACCATTACCGACATCTCGGCCAACATGTGCCACGCTACCATCTATGCTCCAAAAGAAGGTGCTACTGAAGAAGCCAGGAGTGACATGCACTACAGCGTAGCCTCTGGCCCCAAACCTGTCGTCCCTTCAATCCGGAACAATCCTTATTTCTCTTGCGACAAAGTGGCCAAAGAGGAGGAGCGGACCTCTTCGGAGGATGAGATCAGCCAGCACTTTGAGCCCACCAACACGTCTCTGGACCGCAAGGGACTTATCAGCCCCCAGAGTCCTCAGAAGTCAGACTGTCAGCCCAACTCGCCAACTGAATCCAGCAGCAGCAAGAACGCCCGAATCAGTCAGAGCTCCAGCTCTCTCTTCACCAAGAGCCCCACAGACCCCAAAGCCTGCAACTGGAAGAAGTACAAGTTCATTGTCCTCAACTCCCTCAATCAGAGCACCAAGCAAGACAATGCTGACCAGAACGAGATGGGAACCCTCTCTCCTCGCACCTACATGCCCATGTCCACTTGCCAGCAGTCCATGGAGCCGGAGCATCTCAACGTGCAATCCCCCACCAAGATAAGTGTGAATGGAGAAGACTCTACTATCCCACAAGCGAGCAGACTCAACAATATTGTTAACAGGTGAGAAGATTTCCCCCCTCCCTGCCCCCCGGGAGAGACAAGGCTCTCTGTGCTGTTGGTGAGGGTTTGGAAGTGTGTGAAATAGCTGTAGCATTGGACTGGGGAGTCTGGTCATGAGCTGGTGAAAACCTGCATTTGGTGGAGCACTTGGCAGTGACATCTGCTGCGTGCCAACTGTCCCCACCAGTGGTGCCGGCCTGGCCTAGCGATGGAATTGGGAACATTGGGTCAAGAATCCTTGACTCGCTTCTGCAGCTCTGGATGGTTTCTGGAGCATAGATTTGCTGAACCTGCTTTTCACCAGACTCTCTGTGCTTCAAGCTTTTGGTTGGCTGTAAGTGTTGGAACAGCCAAGCTACCAAGGAACAGGACCCTATCTTCTGGACCTGGATGTTCCCAGAGAGCTTTGAGGTCGTTTGGTGATGGGCATTGGAAAGATTGAGGCTCAGGCACCTGTTGTTGATCAGGGCTATGCTGTGCATCTCACCACAAAAGTGTCCCCATAAAACATGGCTTTGTCTCATGTCTCAAAGGGTGCGAATAGGGCCCAGTAGCTCCAGCACAGCAAAAGCCTTCTCACGGCTGTGTGCATTGCTGTCCTTCCACAGGTCCCGGGATGGATCCCCTCGGAGCAGCGAAGGGCAGTCCCCGCTGTACATGCATTCGTCGAAGTGCAGCTCCTGTGGCTGCCAGTCCCCACAACATGCTGAGATGTGCCTTCATACCCCTGGCTCAAACTTTGGAGAAGAGATGGGGGAAACCCAGTCTGAATACTCTGACTCCAGCTGCGGTGAGTCTTAGATCCCCGATCACTGTTTTCAACCAGCAGGCAAAAGGGCTGTGCAGTCTGGGGACCTGTCCAGCCGGTGCCCTGTGTCCAAATGGGTTGTCAGACTTGTCCCTGCTGCTGGTGGGTCTCAAAGGTGCTTTACAGTCCCCTCTCAACTGGCTGACCAGCGGTGTGCATGCATGTGAGGGACACGCGCGTGTAGGAATTGCTTCCTTCCTCCCCTTCCCCAGCACCATCCAGATACTTTGTGCAGGGAGTTAGTCACCTGCTGCAAACTTGGCAGTTAAGGACAGGAAACAAAGTGCACCCCACCCCACCAGAACCATAGGAGAACAAGCTTGGCAGATGTAATGACCCTAATGGGGATTGGGCAAGATGGTGTGTCTCATGCATCCGTCATGATATCTTCATTATCAGGGAGCCCAATGCGCACATCTGGAGAAATGCAGATAATGAGGCTTGCAATCTTGTTGCAAAACTCCACAAGCCCAGAGACAAGTATCTGTGCACCCATCTCCCTGTGGCTCAGGGAGGGGGAATGCAGAATTGTCAACTGTGGGGTGGGCAGAGCGCCACAAAGGGAACCCCACTGTGGTGATGCTCAAAGCTACACACGGCATTTAAGAGTTAGGGAGTTCCTGTGGGGGAACCTGCCTTGCGTTTCAGATGATGATGTTTTTCCCATGCTCAAGGAAGACATCTGTACATATGAACGTTTAAGACCTCTAAAGGTGCTGGAGTTGCTCCAGAGTTGAGCATCCATCCTTCGGAGGATGCCTGATAACTTGGGCGCCTTTGAGGACCTCTCTGAAAGATGTCTAGGCGAGATGCTGGCTTCTTGGAAGCAGTGTGTGTCACACTGAAGGAGAGATTACTCATGACAACTTTGCCCTCTTGCATGTTATTGCTGTGTGCACAAGGAGGTCAGGAGATAATGGCACAGTGTAGGCACCATTGACTGCCAATGTGTGGGGTTCTCCTTGTTGCAACACTTGCTCTGGCTTCCCCTCTCCACCACCCCAACCCCATGCTGTGGCCCATTGAGGAGCTGGCCCATGCCTTGCCCATCTCATCGCTCTCCTCTCTGCCTCCCCAGAGAACGGAGCCTTCTTCTGCAATGAGTGTGACTGCCGGTTCTCCGAGGAGGCCTCTCTCAAGAGACACTCTCTGCAAGTCCACAGTGACAAGCCCTACAAGTGTGACCGCTGCCAGGCCTCCTTCCGCTACAAGGGGAACCTTGCCAGCCACAAAACCGTCCACACAGGTATGGTGTTGACCACAGGGACAACTTACTGGGGAGGCTGCGGGTTGCTGGGTGTCTGTTTATGGCTGTATTTGTCCCAGACATGGTGTTCCCAGCTCTGGGTCACCTGCTGTCCCTGATGGGAAGAACAAGGCGCTTTTCTCAGCGCTGACAGGGAGCCCTTGGGCAGAGCATCAAATGTGGGAAGAGGGGAGATGCTGCCTGGCCTCGCAGTGGGGCTGGAGCTTGAGCTCCTTTGCTGTAAAGCACTGAACACCACCATTTCTAAAGGCAGCTTGCAAAAAGCATGGTTGGAAGCAGGTGTGTGGCCTTCAGCTTACTTTACAGTAGACTTAACAAAAATAAATAAATAAATACAATCAAAAGAACATTTAGGGAGAAGTCTGGGATTTTTTTTTTTTTTTTTTTTTTTTTCTACATCCTAAAAAACCAAAACATATTCACCCTG
>NW_015090872.1:5483483-5496285 GCF_001431845.1 Calidris pugnax | reverse complement strand
TTTGGGTTTTTTTTTTTTTTTTTTTTTTTTCCTACATCCTAGAAATCCAGATCATATCTAGCCTGGCAGAAACTCTGCTGATGGGAAAATCTGTGAACAGATGGACTCTGTGAATCAGCACAATGAAAGCTGAGAAAGGAAGGGGATATTAAGGGTTTAGTCATTTGCTGACAAACCTGGGGATTTTTTTTATTTTTTTTTCATGCTTTTATTAATGCTTAACATGTCAACAGCCAGTTCAGGGGCTGGGAAGGGAAGTCTGTGCTGATGACTCGGTGCTGCTGCGCTGTGTTAGGCATAAAGTCCAGCAGCCTCAGCTGAGCTCCGGGAGGGCTGCGCCGGTGAATGAGACAACACAAGTGCCAAGGCAGGAAGGGGTTGATGATGGCTGTTTCCTGCTCCCCTTTGAGCCCATCTTCAACCGTCCCCAAAAAACTAGTTAAAACCTTTTTGCAGCTCCCCCCATCACTGTGAGAAAGTCAGCTGGGGCTGGCAGCAGTGATTGTAGCTGAAAAATTAATTGGGAGCCAGGTCATTGGGTGTGCCTTGGCTTTCCACTCTATCAGCTCTTCTCGCTCCTCTAAAGAGGTGATGAACAACCAGGGCAGGATGTGCTGGGGACCACGGGGAGCCCAAAGGGAGCCAAGTGGCCCTGCATGGCTTATCACAGCTGAAGCTGAAGGCTGCAGCTCTTAACCTGAAAAAGAAAAGGTACCTGTTTGGGTGCCTTCTGATCTCACCCTGTTTTGGGGACACCCCGAGCTGTCCTGACCGATGCTGCTTGTCCACAGCCATCTCCAAAAGGGACAGGAGTTAGGGCTGGTGCTTCATGCTATAGGGTCTGGCATTTAAAGGGACTTAACTGTGGATCGTGGGGGGCTGAGCAAGCCAGAGCTTAATCTCTCACCCTTTCTTTGGGGCTCTGCAGGAGAAAAGCCGTACCGCTGCAACATCTGCGGGGCGCAGTTCAACCGGCCGGCCAACCTGAAAACCCACACACGCATCCACTCCGGAGAGAAACCCTACAAGTGCGAGACCTGCGGGGCCAGATTTGTCCAGGTGCGTGTGGCCTCTGGGACCTGCAGTGCCTGGGGAGATGGGACACGGCTAGACCTCCTGCCCAAGACTGGTGACACTTGGCAGGGAGGAGGCTGATGGGCCATGCTCACTGCCTTGGGTGGCTCTTCCCATGGTGTTGTGGGATAAATAGGGGCCTCCAGGTTCATGTGGGCCAGTTTGGCTTAATAGGAAGCCTGATGGATGGTTTTACCTCCTCTCCTCCATTTGCTGTTAAGGATTGGAGATGTCAAACCTCAGACATATGTGGCCCAGCTAGAATGCCATAGACCAAAAAAAGATGGCTGGGCAGAACCCCGCTCCCAGTGGGATGCCCTCATCTGTGAGGCTGTCCTCACCTGGAGATGTTCTCTCTCTAGGTGGCCCACCTCCGCGCTCATGTGCTCATTCACACCGGGGAGAAGCCGTACCCCTGTGAAATCTGCGGCACACGCTTCAGGCACCTGCAGACCCTCAAAAGTCACCTTCGAATCCACACGGGAGAGAAACCCTATCATGTGAGTGACTCTGCTGCTTTTTTGGGGGGGGCCAGAGGTGTCTCAGCAGGGCGTGGGGAAGGATGCTGCCAAACTCAGGGGGCTGAGAAGACACAGAGGCGTTCGTGTGGGCTGGTTGCAGCACCCCAATGCCCCCATGCCAAGGTCACGTCTCTGCTCCTTGTGCCCCATCCCCCCCCCCATGCATTAGCTGATGTCCATGTGGTATTTTGTCCTGAACGGCTGTGTTGGAAACACTGACGTGCCGCCCGGGCTGGGTACATCTTAGCTGCTCCTCTTTTCTTCCAGCCCATCTGGAAGAAGGTCACACTTCTCCAAATAGCTGTGGCTTAAATTACAGCCGCCCGCTGAGTGTGGGGATGGGGGAAAGGAGCAGCCTGGCCTGGGGTCTCCTGTGCTGGTGGCACCTGTGATGAGCAAGCAGCCTGCCCTGCCTTGCTGCAGCCCTGGGGGCTCCCAGCTCTTTGCCGAGACTTTTTGGGCTATCCCCATCTGCTAGAGATGGAATCGGAGCAGGGGTTATCATCCAAACATCCCTCTGGAGCCATCCAGCTTGACAGGGGTCAAAAGAAGCTCCTGAAATAGCCCTGTAGCTGGTTTGAGCATCTAGATAAAGAGCTTGGCACTATGTCCATCAGTCAAGGTTCCCTCCTAAGGGACCTCGGCCTTTGTGCATCCCATAACTGAAATGTGCTGCTGAAAGCCTGGGATGGGGTTCCTGACCCCGGGAGAGGTGCCCACGCTGTGGGGACAGAACGACAGGACACGGGGCAAGGTTTAGGGACTGAAAGAAGGGCAACTCAGGGCCCCTGGGTGCTTCTTCAGCTTCCCCACTGCTGCTCCACCTGCATCCTCACGTTCCCCCATCCTGGGGTAGCGGGACATGGGACCTCTGCCCTCAGGGGAAGGGATATGTCCCCTTAGCGTGGTTATTTCTCACCCTCCACCTTTGCCTCTCGCCCCACAGTGTGAGAAGTGCAACCTGCATTTCCGCCACAAAAGCCAGCTGCGGCTTCACCTCCGGCAGAAGCACGGGGCCATCACCAACACCAAGGTGCAGTACCGCATCTCGGCGAGCGAGGTGCCTCCCGAGCTCCCCAAGGCCTGCTGAAGGCAGAGGATTTCCCAGGAGGAGGTCGTCTTTGGGGAAAGGGGTGGGTGGGAGAGAAGCTATCCAAAGGATACTTGGAACACTTTAAAAGAAAAAGGGGTGGGGGGTGGGTAGGGAAAGAAAGAAAAAAAAAAAATAATTTCATCACATGATGGAGTGCCTCTAAACCCATAGTGCAGATAGGTGGAAAAAACATTAGAAACTTTAAAAAAAAAAAATTACAAATACACGGGTTTTATTTTTCCCAGTTATGTGAAACGAAAAGACAAATAAAATTATTCAGATCTTACTGTATATAAAACATAAAAAAAAAAATAAGAATAGTCATTTTAAATGTCTGTGCAGTGGAGTGTTGATAAACTCTGGAGTCTAACCTTCACAGCCTTTGCCGTTTGAAGATGAGGAATGTAATGTTGATTTATGGGAACAGATTTTTTCTTTTGTATGCAAAATGTGTGTTCTTTTAAAGAGAAAGTATGCTATTAAAGAGAGGGCTTTAACTTTTTTAACCAAAGGTGAAGGAATCTATGGCAGAGTTGTAAATATATATAGATATAAATATATAAATATATATATAAAATAAATATATATAGACCTTTAAAAAAAGCTATATTAAAAATATATAAAATGCATTAAAGGCTCAGTTGGACTCTGCAGGCAGAAGCCACTCTGAGAATCTTTATTATGATAGAGCACTTAACGAGATATTTTAAAGTATTGCATCTGTACAAGTAAGAAAATATTTTGTCTAAATGCATCAGTGTATTTGTATTTTTTTGCAAGTGAAGGTTTACAATTTACAAAAAAGTGTGTATTAAACCAACAAAGCTGCAGAAGGAATTTAAAATAATAATAAAGTGTAATTTTTTTGTTCTAGTTCTCAGTCTGTATATATGTAAAATGTGGTTTCGCACGGTGCCTTTCTTTTCAATGGAAGTTTTCAATGTATGGACTATATTGAGCTCAGTTTCTTCAAGGTACAGCCTGATGTTGCAAAAGGAGTTTTGGTGGAACTCTCTATCGGGGAATGTTTTGTTTTTTTTGTTTTGGGGTTTTTTTTTTTTGGTCATATTTTACATGCTTGTGTTATAAACAATCTCGGGAGACAGGGTTTGGGCTGTGTCTAAACTGCATTAATGCGTTCTGTAAAATATAGCTGTACAAATAAAAGAATAAAATGAAGAAAAGTGAAGTATGATGGAGTGAAGGGTTTCTTCTTGCTTATCCTTCTCCTTAAGCACCTGGAAAGCCAGTGAGAGCCTTGGGGAAGTGGCTGAGTATCCCAAGCCCCAGGACAAGCTCTTGGCTTGGTGCACGGATGGCAAGACTGGCTGGAGGAGCTTTTTCCAGGGTCGAGTGAAGATGGTCTCCAGCGTAAGGTCAGAGCAAGACTCAGGATCGCTGCTCTGCATCCTGGTGGGGACTGTCCCATTGTGCCACCTCCTTGCCACCTTCTGCATTTTCACCCAGTAGCCGGCAGAAACAGGGCAGAGCCTGGGAGGGACTTTTTGCTGACCAGCCCAGGGCTGGTTCCAGATGGCCGGGCAGTTATTCATATTTCCTGGAAACCGATGCAATTGCCAGAATTGCTCAGGGAAGAAGGCTGCCCGCTCCTCCTCTGGCTTTCCAGTGCCTGGTGCGGGGGTGGGAGGGCTGCTGGTCTGGCTTTCTTGTGCAATGCTTTGGTGGAGCAGGGTCCGTAACCCCCTCCAGGAACTCGTTGGCCGATAGCATCTCTGGGCTCCCAGCCATTGCACGCTGGCTGCAGCCCAGAGCTGAGAAAGCCCAGCTTGAGGGAGTCCCCCTGCTCACCCCAAGCAGGGAGAGGGGGTGTCTTTGTCCATTTGAATGGCTGAACAGAGCTGGGGGATGAAGCCATGAGGTGACCAGGCCCTTGGGAAGTAGGGTTACCTGGGGGGCATGCAAGTGCCTTGTTCTTTGTGCAAGTAACCCATCAGCTCTTTGCTGGTAAGGGCTCACTAGTTGCAGAAAACAGGAATCTCATCCAAAAATGCTTCTCTGAATCACAGAGGCAGGACCGGCTGCAACCGGCACTGGTGTGGAGCAGGGCCACTGCTCAACATGGCCTGGGGTGGGGTCTGAGCCACACACGGCTTGTTTCATTTTTAGTTTAGTTAATTCAGGGATAATTTTGGTGCAGGGCTTGGGGAGGGGGTGATTCACAGCGGGGGGGACTTGGAAACACCCACTGGAAGGGGAGAGCCTGGCTGTTTGTGGGGTCAGGAGGGGCTGCATGAGGAGGAGCTGAAAGGGAGATGGATGGATGGATGGATGGATGGATGGATGGAAAGGAGAAGGATGGGCTTTTCAACACACTATGGGACAAAAGTGGACATGAGACAACCAGAGCTGCTCTGCATGGGAGGGAAATGCCCAGAAGGGAGGAGGACCCCCAGCTCCTCTGGCTTGTCTCCCAGTGGACCAGATCTGCTGGCACATGAAAAAGCCCCCAGAAAAGCGAGGGCTGAGCCGGAGCCAGCCTCTCCCTCCTCCTGCTGTTTGATTTGGCTGGGCAGGACGGCTGCCCTGCAGCAAGCACCCAGCCACGGCAGGGCAGGCTTTTCGTGGGGCGAGAGCCTCTGGGCAGCAAAAAACCTCCCTTTGTGTGCATCTTCCCGGGACAGGAGCCTATTTCACATCCTGCAGGTTGGTCTCACCCTGCTGACTGCTCGGCGAGGCTGAGCCCAGCATAAGCCCTCACCAGTTTACCCCTATTCAGCACGGGGTGGGGTGGCCTTTCAATACCTGAAGGGTGCCTATAGAAGAGCTGGGGAGGGACTCTTTGCCTGGAGGGGTAATGATAGGACAAGGGGAAACGGTTTTAAATTGGAAGAAAAAAGATTCAGATTAGATCTCAGGAAGAAATTTTTTACTATGAGGGTGGTGAGACACTGGAATAGGTTGCCCAGGGAAGTTGTGGGTGCCCCATCCCTGGAAGTGTTCAAGGCCGGGCTGGATGGGGCTTTGAGCAACCTGCTCTAGTGGGAGGTGTCCCTGCCCAGGGCAGGGGGGTTGGAACTCGATGATCTTTGAGGTCCCTTCCAACCCAAACCATTCTATGATTCTATATGAATGACAACAAATAGGACATTGCCTGAGCATCGGGAAAAAAGCAAAAACCTGCTTTCCCATCTCATGCCCTCTCTGGCCTCCTCTCTCCCCCTCTCCCCAGTCGGTTTTAAATGTTTAGTAAAGCTGGTTAACCTTAGGACAGGGTTTTGACACATATACTGTCCTCATTTGACACACATACTTAGGTTTCTCCCCTCGCAGTTGGAAGCTGCCTGCCTTTGAGCTCGCTACCTCTCTGATTACCGCAGTTGTCACTTTTAGAAGCGGCTGGGCTGACAGCCCCCTTGCCCCAGACAAGCAGGCTGCGGAGCCGCGACCTCTATTTCCCATTTACTTGCTCAGCTGCGTTGGCAAAATAAATACAGTATTTTCCTGGGTCGTGTCTGTGTTTCCTCCTCCTGACAGATAATTATTTTATTTTTATTTTTTTTTAAACAATGATGTCACGGCTTTTCCAGGCGGTTCAGCTGAAGCGATAGCAATCAGTGCCTCCGTGTCGGCGGGGCAGAGGTCTGCAGGCATCTGGCACGGCCAGCCCATGGCACCGAGCTTTGCTCAGCACGGAGGGTGTTTGCAGAGACCAGAGAGCAGCCGCACAAAGGGCTGCCCTACACGGGTTTTATGGCTGCAGAGCCCACGAAACACAGAACTGACCCAGCCCGTGTCAGTGCCCCTGGGTGATCTGCACCTTTGGAAACCCTGTTGCAGATCCGGAGTTTGGCTCTTGCCAAGCCTCAGAAGAAAGGGCTTCGACCACATGGACAAACTGGCCGCTTTCCAGGAAGTTTCCCAGAATGTGTTTGAGCGGCTCTTTTGGTACCCATCTCCCCCTCCTCCCACGAAAAGACCTGCCCAATAGGTGGGGATGTGGTCAAGTTTTCCTTTTCTTAAAGTTGCTTCTGCACTGAAAAAAAAAAAAAAAACAAACAAACCCTTGCCATGCTGCCAGCTCCTTTCCTGTTTTACTTCTCAGCACAGCCTTCGGGAATGCCCGGCAGAGAAACGGGAATTCCAGTTTCCTGGGGCTGAGCAGGGATCAGGGCCCGGGGGGCGGAGGGGGTGGATGGGGGTGCCCACAGCGATGCTATGAAGCACCGTACCGAGCTTTCTGCACTCACCGATTTATTCTTTAGCCTTTAGGCCTGGTTTTGGTGCTGGAAAACCTCTGTTGAGTTAAAAAACCAGAAAGGGCTGCGGGCGCTCCGCTGTATTCTGCCGGGTGTCCACGAGAGGGCAGGCGAAGACGGAGTTTAAGCAAGGAGTCCCCGGAATAAAGACATCAGCTAAAAATAAATAAATAAATAAATAAATAAATAGATAGATAAATAAATAACATATGTATATATATCTCTCAGCCCCCCTGGGACACCTGTTGCTGTCAGGGAAAATTTCACAAGCCGGGGGAAGGTTTGCAGGCAAAATCACAGAATGGTTAGAGTTGGAAGGGACCTTAAAGACCATCAAGTTCCAATCCCCTGCCATGGGCAGGGACACCTCCCACTAGAGCAGGTTTCTCAAAGCCCCATCCAGCCTGGCCTTAAACACTTCCAGGGATGGGGCATTCACAACTTCCCTGGGCAACCTCTTCCAGTGCTTCACCGCCCTCACAGTAAATTCTTCCTAGAAAAGAAAAAAAAATAAAAAAACTGCTTGCCTGCAGCTTGTTTCCAGGGTCTCCCAATGTGGACCTGCTGTGGGGAATGACCAGCTGCAGCCCCAGGTGGCTGAGAGCAGCCTGAGAGCCACTGCAATTCCAAGGGCAGGATTCTGTGTCGCTGGGATGCGCCCTGCCTGTTTGTGGGGTTGGACCCAAGTGGCCATGGCCACCTGGAGCCTCCTGGCCTGGCCTCTCTGAGAGGAGGCCACTGTCACAGCTGGAGGGAAGGCGGGCCCAAGTTCTTGCTGTGGAGCTGGTCTTTATAAAGGAGAGTTATAGAGAGAGAGACAAAGCAGAGCCCTGTATGCTTTCTTGTGTTTACCCATCTCATCCACCATCTTTTGCCTTGTACTTGTAATTCCTTACATCCCAGGCCACCATCTGTCCAGTCCCTAACACAGCCCCATCTGTGGCTACCAGTAGTCACCACAGTGGTACAGGTAAATAGCCTGGTACTGCTCTCAGCTCATCCTTTCACCTTTGCTTCTGCACATGCTTGTGCTGATCTTTACCACGTCTGACTTCAAGGGAGCTTCTTTCAGCCCTACAGATGCTGTGGCAGCATCCTGGGAGACCGAGAATGAATCTCAGGTAGCAGCAACAGAAATCCTGAATACAGCTCAGGCTCTTAGACATCAGAAAAAATAGGTAGCAGGATCTCTCCTCTGTGAACCTCCACAGTCTGGCTCCCCTCCCACCTTGCTACCTGGACCAAAAAAGCCAGAGGACTTCATGGAGAGTCCCATTCTTTTGGATTTGTGCCCAAGTTTTACTATAGAAACAGCATTTTACCCAGAAACCTCTCAGGTCTGCTGCAAATCCATGTACAATCCTGACACTACCACTCTCCACATGGCCCGTCCCGGGGACACACAGTACCAGTCGGGAGGAGTTTTCCTCCCTTCTTGAGCTCTTGTTTCTTGTTATCACTCAGGTGTGACTGACTGTTCTTTCTCTGCTCATCCATACCTCCTGGGGTAGCCTCTGCCCTCTGCAAGGAAGCTGCTCCATTTAGTTTTTCGGCAAGGTGCAAGAGCTGTGGTGGCTTCCTCACTGCCCCACTGCCCCACAGTGTGGGATGCATGTCCAGAGCCAGGATGAGGAATTCCATGATCACAGCTCGACCCTAGCCAGCTGAGTGCTAGAATAGAAGAAAAAGGGGGGGTGTCCCTGCTGCTAAGGTCGTGATGCATGGCAAAACTGTCCTGCTCATGAAAGCAGAGCTGAGAAAGTCCAGAGAGCATTTTGTAGGTGATAGCAGGGAGGGGAGGTGTCACTAGAGCAGATCCTGTGGCGGTGGTGACAGCAGAGGGCACGCTTTGCTGGTACAGCGCCGAGCTGTACAGCCTGTGCGCGCAGTCCCGGGCATCGCTGGGCTGCTCTGGATCCACGGAGCAAGCTGGAAACGTGGGGGTAAGGAAGCAGTCACAGGAATTCAATACAATTCAATCGTCTGCAAAGCCACACGCCCCGCAGCGCTGCGGCAGAGAGAAAGGAACAGAATCGCCTTCGCCGCAGCCGAGCCGGGAGGATGATGGATTTACCTGGCTGGGGAATGAGTGTAAAAAAAAAAATACCAGAGCACAGTGATCCCAGAGAGGAACTGCTAAGTCAATCTGCAACTTGTTCGCCGCTCCACGCCTGTGCCAGAGCCATAAGGACGTCTGGAGGTCTGTCCTTAAGTTGGAGACAGTCCAACAATGTATGGAGCACATGGACTCCCTTTCTCCACTCCCTCATTGCTAGTTCTTTCAGGGCAGCGCAAGACGGTTTTCTGAATCAAAGTGCATTTTCATTTTCATTTAAATTGTATTTTTCCTTTAGATTTTCTCTGAAATGAAACATTAAAACTTTTCAGCTGGAGATCAAAGCAAGTATCCCAAATTCTACTTGGGATCCCCAAGAATTTTGGTCCATTCACTATTTTATCCAGCGAACTCACTTTCTCTCCTCTCCTCCCCTCAGCCTTAAACAGGCTGAGATGTCTTTAGGCAAAGCCTAAAGCTCCACCAAAGCCCTGGCTATGGTCCTGCCTCCACCAGCCTCACAACCTCCAGCCAAGGTGGGCATCAGAGCCTTCCTGAGGCTGCTCTGGCTCAGCAAACAAGTCATCACCCGATGCGGTGCAGGACCAGAGAGCAGAAAACAAGCACACCCTTTCTTTCCAGGTGAGCGTCTGATATTCAGTGTGACAAATCCAGGACGTTTCCCTGCAGTAATATTTTGCCTGTTGCTAGAGGACACCGATTTAATTCCTCCATCCTCCCCCAGGCAGAGGGGGGAGCAGGGGGACAGCCACTCATCTCCAGTGCAGCACAGAGAGGTGGAGTCAGAGCCAACCTGGTTTTCCAAACCTTTTCCCCATATGGCTGTAAGAGCCACAGTAGTCAGAGTGACCACCAAAACCAGGGATCTGCAATGTGTCTGAGGGTCTGTGCTTGCTGGGACTACACTGTAGGGAGCACATCTCTCCAGCTGCAGCGACATTGCTCCTAGCCTGAAGCCCCGTTGGGCATTATTGCTCTGCAGCAGGTTGCCTTGCACTGCCAGGTGGCCAGGGAGGGTTGGCAGGGCAGGGATGCAGTGGGTAGATGTTCAAATGAAAAACAAAGGGTGTGTGAAGACAGGGACTAGCAAGGAACGGCTCTGGGCTGAAAGTCCTTAGCAGGGCTGGACTCACGCATGCAGAGGTGCTGCCAGTAGCTGGAGAAGAGTGGGGTGCTGAGCAGTCTGGGTTTGGTCAGGACATCAAGAATGGTCTCTCAAAACCCCTTAAGGACTCAAGTCTGATATCTTCCCCCATTTTACATCAGCGTTACCACACCAGCCCTAAACACAAACCAGCCCTGCTGGCCTGCCCAGAGGCTGTCCATCTCAGGCTGAACTCTGCACCTCTGCAAAATCCTGTACAATGTGTCTGAGTCCTGCTGGCCCCACACGAAGTTGGTAGGAAGCAAGAAAGTTGAGGAACTCATCAAGGAGGTTGTTCCTGCACTCTGCCAGCTCCTACAGCTCCCATCTCCATGCTGGTGTACAGATGGGTCCTAACAGTGCCAAAATGTAGCAGTTTTCCATCCCACATAGCAGTCCAGGGCTGCACTCCAGCCCATCACTACGTCCTGGAAAATAGGGATGTTGAACCAATCCCTGTGGCACATCAGTGGAGGACCATAGCTGTGGCAGCTCAGGAAGCTGATAGCCATTTCTCCTTGCTCAGGAGTAATGGGAGAGCCCAGTGTCCCCTTCCCTTTGGGATGACAAGCTGAATGGCAAAAGGGTGCCAGGCTAGACAGTTGCTTGCTGTTTGAAGACATTAGGTAACAGCTTCCAGTAGCCACAGCGGAGTCTGAAATAACCCAGTGCTGCCTCCCATTTCCACCTCTGCTCCTCCCCAGGACAGCACCCCACCAGGCTGCTCTGCCTGGGGCTGTGGGAGCTGAGATGAGCTGCTGGGGAGGGGGGGCCCTTTGCAAAGCTGGTCCAGGCTGGCACTGCAGCGTGACACAGCTGGGTTGTGCTGTGCCAAGGAGAGCCTCAGGGCTACAAAAACCAAGCTATTTCCAGTGCAAGTAAACTGGGAGAGCCCAGCTTACTGCTGTTGGCACAGCTGGGAGAAGTGGGGAAATTAACTGGTGCTGGGAAACACCATCTCTAGGAAATCTCTCTTGAAGGCAGGCAAGAGGGCCAGGATAGGTTTGATGCCCTGACATCTGCTGCCTTGGCCATTTGCCATGCCCAGGACTGGCTCTGTTTCTTTCACTGCAGGAGGAAGGAGTTGCTGCTACAGCTGCCAACACAGGGAAATGGTGGAGAGAGAAGCTGTGGGACTTTTGGCCCTTGGGGCCAATCAGCTCTTTTTGGGTCTAAACCACTCCTGTTGTCCTTGGCAGAAGGCTGTGTCCTGTGCCCAAAACAAGGGACTATGTCTGAACCAGAGCAGGGGCCGAGTCCTTTCTACCAGTTCCCTCAGGGCAACACCAGTGCTAGAAGAGAGACAGGGTCCCAAGGAGTGCAGGACTTGGCCTCATTCAGGTCAGACAGCTGGGGAAAAGCTGGCTGTAAAAGTAGCACAAGTCAATCCAACAGACAGGGTCACCTGGGCTACAGATGAAGGCTTCTTCTCTCATGGTGTCATTCCTTTTGCACCATGATTTGGGGAGGACACAGAGGATGAGGATTGCATGTGGCTGGAGATGCCTGCACAAAGGAAGGGAGGCACCATCCAGGGAGGACAGCCTCAGTTCAGCTCAGAGATCTGTCTAGAACCAAGGACCAACACCAGTTCCTCTTGCTGGAACATAAAGCAGAGCTGGAACACCTCAGTTCAAGCTCCATGCTCCAGGCGAGCCTTAGCAAACCCAGCCAGCAGCACTGGGGCTGAAGTGGGTGGAGGTGCATTAATTTGACATGAAATGAAACATCCTTTTGGAGATTACTGGAGACCTTTGTGCAGTACTTGGGTCCTTGTCTCCATAAGCCTTTGACTTTCCTCAGCTGCAAACTGAGACAGGAGATACGCTTTTTCTGGGTGGTAGCAGCACCCCTTCCTTGCACGTCCTGCTCTGCTGCTGCCGGCTGGGAGATGGCTGAAAAGGCCAGTCCTTTGAGGTGACAGGAGCTTTGCAGCAGCTTTGCCCAGTGTGGGCATCAGCCAGCTCCCGGGGATCGGCTGGAGGAGCAGGGGGAGACTGTCCATCCCCCTGCGCATCCCCCATGGGGCCAGCAGGTCCAATGACACTGGGATGGAGACAGGGGTCCCTGCAAGCTCAGCCAGGGGTCTGTACACCCGGACCCAGGCACCGATTTGTTACTGCTTCCCCCAGCTGCAGAGCTATGGCAGAGCCGGGGGAGGCTGCCAGCTGCCGGCGGAGCTGTCTCGACGGCCGGTGGAGGTGGCCGGGGCCGGGGACAGGGTCTGGGCAAGGACCGGTGTGGAGGAACCCCGCAGGGGCTGGAGAGGCAGACAGAACCCCCGGGGGCAGCTCAGCATCCCCCACTGCCTGCTGGACCCGGGAGGAAATCCGTCCTTAAGTGGGGGGGACCCTTCCCAGCTCCCCAGACTGCAGCCGTTCTTAACCGACGGGGCGGGAAGGCGCGCTTGGGCGAAAGGCACCGGGACTACTGGGGGGCTTCGCCTTGCGGCGTGGGGCTCAGGGCGGCGGGGTGGGCGGTGCAGAGCTGGGACCCCCCACTGTGGGGAGGAGAGAGGACAAGCAGAGTCGGGGTCTCCGGAGGGGGGGGTGATTTGGGGAGAAAAAGCTCCGGGGGCGACAGGGGAGCGGCCAGAGGGGGGTATTCGGGGCGCACCGTGGACGGTTGGCCGGCCTCGGGCAGAGCGGAGCATCCCCGGTCCAGGTCCCCCCCCCG
>NW_015090872.1:5341571-5483385 GCF_001431845.1 Calidris pugnax | reverse complement strand
GCGGAGCATCCCCGGTCCAGGTCTCCCCCCCGCCCCCCTCCCCGGTCCCGGGCAGGGACCCACCCCCGGCGGCGTGGGGCGAGGGGGGCGCCCCCGCCTTGACGTCAGGAGAAGGGTTTATAAAGGCGGCGGGAGGCGAGGAGATCCCCAACGCCGGAGCCGAGCCGCAGCGGAGCCGTCAGCGCTTCCCCGCCGCCGCCTCTCCGCTCCCGACCCGCCGGCGAGATGCTGTCGTGCCGCCTCCAGTGCGCCCTGGCCCTGCTCTCCATCGCCCTGGCTCTCGGCACCGTCTCGGCCGCCCCCTCGGACCCGCGGCTCCGGCAGTTCCTGCAGAAGTCGCTGGCTGCCGCCGCCGGGAAGCAGGTGAGAGCCCCGCGACGGGGCGGGCACCCCTCGGGCACCCCGCCGGCCCTGCTGCAGACCCCCGCTTCGCTGCTGCAGACCCCCGCTTCTCCTCCAAAGACCCCCCCTGATTCCCTGTTGCAGACCCTCTGTTCCCCCAGCAGACCCCCTGCCTGCTGCAGACCCTTCCAGTTGCCTACCCCAGTACCTTCAGTGCCGAGTTCCAGTTCCTCACCCGACCTCCCAGTGTCCCCGTTTTACACCCCAGTTGCTTGCTGTAGATCCCGGTTCCCTGAAAGATCCCCTGGTTCCTGGGCTGAACCAGCAACAGGCTGGGCAACTGGGGGCAGGAAGGGGAGACACCCCCCCAACCCATCTGGGTGCTGGTGGGGAATGAGGAGCAGCCTCTGCTGGGGCAGAGGGCAGAGCCCGTGGTGAAGCTCTCCAGGGCTTCTCCAGGGCACTGTACCAAGGCAGCTGCCCCAATGCATCAGGAGGATGTCCGCATCCATGCCAAGGGTGCAGCCAGAGCTTGGAGGGATGAGAGGAAAAATAACCCCCAGTGAGAGGGTGACCCAACTCAGCTCCCCAAAAGACCTTTCCCGTGTCACTTTAGCATCAGCCTCACAGCATTCCTGCTGAGTCCAGCACGGCGTGCTGGAGCAGTGGGAAGGTGATATGGTGCTCAGATGAGTTCATTCCCTGCCACAGTGGTGTCTTCCCCACACCAGGTAGATGTCAGCGCTCTTCTGCTCCCCTTGATTTCACAGGCACAGCTGCTGCGTAGCAGCTGTTGGTCTGGAAAGCTGGGGCTCCTCTCCTCCAGAGTCCTGCGTGTCTCTAATCTGGGCACAAAAGTGTCTTAGAGGGCCAGAGTGGTAAGCCCCCAAAAGCCAAGGAGTAATTGTGGGCTCTCTTTCTTTCTCTCTCTCTTTCTCTCTCTTCTGCCCCAAGGAACTGGCCAAGTACTTTTTGGCAGAACTGCTCTCAGAGCCAAGCCAGACAGAAAATGAAGCCCTGGAGTCTGAGGACTTGTCCCGAGGGGCTGAGCAGGATGAAGTGAGACTGGAGCTGGAGCGCTCGGCTAACTCAAACCCCGCTCTGGCACCCCGGGAACGCAAAGCGGGCTGCAAGAACTTCTTCTGGAAAACTTTCACATCCTGTTAGCTTTTGAAACCCACCTCTTCTCCCCATCCATCCCTGCCTTCTTCCTAGCCCCCCACCCTGAGCAGAACCTTCACCACAAGAGGCGAAGACTGTAAATACACAATCCACGGTTATGGTGAAATTAAACAAAAAAGGAAAATTTGAGTTTGATTTCCAGTTGTTTTAATAAAACTTTCTGTTCCAATTGTACACGATTTGCTTGAGTTGTGATTTCTGACTAGTTCTTTGATGACACGCACTCTGCAACTCTTTCAAATGTACTATTTTTAATTCTTTGTTGCAATAAAGTTTATGTTTCAAACAGTGATGCAGAGATTTGGTGGTCAATGAGAAAACCTAAGTCACATCTTAGGTTGCTTGTCTTCAAAATGCTGCCCGTCTCGGGGCATCAGCAGCCGACAGCATCCACATGCATGCATTTGCACACAGGCAATCTCTTACAGTGATTTTTTTTTTTTTTTTTGCTGTGGTCTTTCTAAGGGATCTAGAGACACAGTGGTATTTTAGATATCAAATCCCTGTGATTGTGGCTGAGTCAAATCCGCAGCACTGGCACTTCAGTCAGTCTAGAGAATTTACACCCATCAGCAGAGGCATCACTATAAATCACAGCTGTGTATTCCAGGTGATGGTGGATCATAAAAGTGGTTCACAATACAACTTTCCCCACACATACCTCATTCCCTCCTCAGCCACAAAGACTAACAGGCATAATAAAGACTTACCTGGCATAATTTACTGCTTGCAACATTCCTGACAAGCACTGCTTCTGGGATTCCTTCAGAAAGTTTTCCTTTGTTCTGCTGAGCAGGGGAAGATTCTGCATCCCTATAAAGCTGAGATGTTAAAGCCATGCCATCAGCCCCTCTCCATCTAATAAACTGGTTACAGCAGTTTTTCTACCCGCTACATCTTCCTTAAAGCCAATATTAAAAGGTTCAGCAGGGTAGGAGATAGCATCAGGAAAAAGACATGCTTCTGTCAATGGGAGACAAAATCTTCATGCTTTTGCAGAGTCTCTTCCTTTTCTGGCCGTGCTGGTTTGTGACACGCAATCGTGGGTGAGCTGGAGCCGTAGAGCACACATCCTGCATGGGGGACAGGATTCACCTTGATGAGAAATTCATAATTCAGGATTAAAGGTAACAAACATTTTGTAGCCATCATATGTGAACGAAAGGTGAAAAACGGGGGATCTGAGAGTTGTTCATAGGCAGAGGGCTGAGCATGACCCCGGTGGAGGTGGATTCCCCAGCTGAGGGGTGTGTTAAGTCGCCTCTGCTCTGTGCTGAGCACAGCTCTCTGTGGGACACTGTTCTTCTCAGCTTCTGGGGCATTTCCTTAGTTCTTGGTCGGTGTCTCCTTTCCCTGTGGGCAGTGGTTTGTTAGATTCGAGCTGGGAGCAGGTGAACCCCTCATCGTTGGGAACTACAGCAGTGCTGATGTGACACCCCAGCTCTGCCACCCTCGCTCATCACTGGGCTGCTCCACAGCTGACCGGCAACAGGCGATGGCAGGGGGGGACGTGCGTGGGGAGGGAAGCTGCTGGCACCATCCCCGCCGAGCCCACAGAGGCAGGACTGGATGCCACCCTCCCTCCCTGGAGCAGGACAGCTCTAGCTGCTGCCTATGCCCCAGGACAGCCTTTTTCACCCACTGGATTCCTGTGGTGCAGCTGTGGAGGGTGCAGGGTTAATTCACTCCGGGAGGGGGCAAGCTGCTCGGGGGAGAAGCCTCCAAAAAGGTATTTGAGAAGGGCAGGTAATGCAGATCGTTTCTCAGCCCTAAGAGCAGAGAGGGTGAGAATAAGACCGTTTGAGATGGTGGAGACGGACTCACTGAGGAGAGAGCAATGGTCCTAGCTCACGTCTGATTCCTTTGCTGCTGTGCATTGTCAAGGGAACAAATTTTAGGGGATTCAGTGAAGCAAAGACCTCCCCACCCCTGGGTCCTCTTTCCTGTCTTGACTGAGGTTCTACTTCACTTTCAAAAAGCAGCTAATTGTTCAGTGCTGAGACAGCCTCAAGACAGCAGCTACAGGAACAGAAAGGGGGTGGAGGTGCCGGGGGCTTGAATATTCTTATGCACCGAGCCCATCTTTCATGGGATATAAATAGACCACTCCTCGCCTGAGGTTTTTCCTCTTGGTCACTCTGCTCAGCAAGTGCTTCTGAAGGGAGTTTAATCCTGCCAATTGCCGGAGTGAAACCCATCACAAATAGGGATGTGGATGATCCTCAAGCACAAGCAGGAATTAAAGGCAGTGATTCACATGCTACACCAGCCTGGTTCAGCAGTACAGCCGGCGTCACGGCACGGCAGCTTCTGCGAAGCTTAATGAAGATACACACTGGTGGAGGCATGTGCGAATGTCCTCGGTTGAGAGGCAGAAAGACAAACCTCCTCCTCCCGTTAACTCAGGAGATCCTGGAGTTTGGGGAGACGGTTCCCTGGACATTAAATACAATATCTCCACATGTAATTGCACTGCGGCAGTGCCGTCCATCCCAGGTGCTGGAGCTGCACAAACACAATGCAAGAAACTGTCTTGCATTTAGCCCTGCTGAGCTAAAAAGACTAGAAAGACAAAGAAAGATTTATTGCTTCTCTTTGATAGGTAGGAATTATGGGGTAAAGGGATGAAATGGCTATATTTAATCTCTTGCTGCACAGCCACAAAAGAGTGTCCTGGGCTGGGGACACTCTTGGTGGGCAAGGCTGAATCTGGGATGAGCACAGACGTAGGGTCAGCTCCCACGGGCCAGAGCTGCTGAAGGGGAGAGCAATTTTTGTGAGAGGTTTTCAAGTGGTGTTCTCTGCAGCTCAGAGCTGAGGGTCCATGGAGGAGCAGCCTCAGCACAGGCCTGATGGAGGTTAGGGGCCCTGATGATCCACACATGGCTGATTCATCTCCCCTCTTGCACTCAGTGTCACGGGCAGACCCAGAGCAATCCCTTCTACAGCAGGTACCTTCAACCCTGTGATTCATCTGAGGCAGCACAGGGAAACATCCATGAAGAACCAATAAAAGGGCTTGAAACTGCTATCTGAAGAGTTGCTTTTAATGAAAACCAGAAAAGGTTGTATAAGGCCTGGAAATACACATCCCCCGATGGGAAGTTAGTGATGAGCTTCTCAGCCTTCCCCAGCACTCTCCGAATAACGATGCCAGGAGGGGTAGTTCACTCTAGCAAGCAGACCAAGATTTCTTTTTATGTGCAGCCCAAATTGGTAAAAAAGACAAGCCTTCCTCGGCCCTGAAGGCTTGTTGGTGACAGATAGCTTGAAGCCATCCTAGCTGTGGTGCAGAGGAAATACTTGTGGGAACCAGATTTCCTATCCTGGGTCCACTCTGCCACCAGCCTTCTCCTTTTGGCTCCTGAAAAGATGGAGAGCCTGGACCCATGGGCACAACTACCCTCACCCAGAACAGCCTGTAGGATGCTCTGTGCTGCCTTTGCATTTACTCTGCCTCTGTGGCTCTTAGCAAGCCTTACACCATCGCTCGGACCCGCAGCCACCGGGAGCAGCTCAGATTCCCAGACCTCTGCTCTCACCGCAGGATTCTTCTTCCCTTTCATCCTGCCCAACTCCCAGCACCTCTGGGGAGCAGTGGAACAACCCCAGCTCCCGTATGGGTCAGCACCAGGCTCTTGGAAAAAAAGCACTTGCTGCTGCAACCGAGTCCTAATTCTCTGAAAGCAAAGCAGCAGGATGTTTATTGACCAGGGTGAGAAAAGCTATACCTAGGCAATAAAAGTTATTATGATAAAGGAACAAACTGTACTCTCTACTCTCTGAACACCTTCTGACTCTTTGACAGCTTCTCGCCAGAATAATGCAATAAAACTCACTTACACTGAGCCTCTTCTTTTTTTTTTTATTTTTTTATTAGGGAATTATTTGTTACTTTTTGTTAACACCCAGTTACACATCCGAGAATAAGTGTTTGGCCAGATGCTGTGAGTATCTCAGAAGACTTTTTGGATCCCAGTCTCAGGAGACTTACCCCATAAACAACTCATAGAACACCAAAAAATGGTCACAAAACAATCACCAAGTTCAGTTTTTCTCATTCATATAGCACAAATGCCAGTTTGTGTCATGAATCTGTATTTCCACAATCATCTGACAAAGAAACCCACCTGGATGTTCAGTTAAGAAAATGAATTTAAGGAGGTCCCCAGTATTTCCTACAGAGAGATTCCCTGAGAATGCATAAAATGAGGCACTGAAAATCATGTTTTTCTCATCACCTGGGCTGGCTGCTGGAAGAGAGAGAGAGGGACTTGGTCCTACACACGACACCGGAGCATCCTTTCTGATGCTCTCTGCTGCCTGTCTCCCTCTCTCTTGCTGCTGGCAGCCTGCACTGCTCCACGGAGGGAGAAAACGTTCCTTGTCTCCAGCCCTGGCAAAGCGTTCCCGGGAGGTGAGCCGGGAGATGCTCCAGGGCCCTCCCTTACCCGTCCCTCAGCCCTTGTTAGGAGATTCCCCCAGGCACAGAGCAGAAGTTGGTGAATCCCCCCCAGCACTGCCATGCCCCGGGGTAGAGCGTTTCCTTCCTTACACAGCTCTGTGTTCTGCCTTCAAGAAAAACCTCTCCTTTTCCTCAGGACTGAGGTTTAAGGAAGAAAAAGGATCCCCTTGGAAATTGGCTGTTAAAATTTCAAGGCTCTTTTGTAGAACTTCACTGCCACCTCTTTTCTTCCCTGTTTTACTTCTCGTGCTGGTCAGGGTTTGTAATTCTTCCCAGAGGCTCAAACACAATATTTCTTTCCCTGCTGCTCTGCCCCCCATGCCAGCCTCTCCCCTCGAGGGTGCAATGTGGGGGGACATTGCTGAGCACAAGCCCCAGGATGGGGTGCACGCAGCCAGCAGAGAGAGCCAAAGAGCACAGATTGTCCTATTTATGGTCTATCTGTACCAGCAGAAGCTCAGGACGGGTGTCCTCTGTGCCACGGGCTGTCCGAGCTCTGGATAGAGCCCCGCTGCAGAGAGGCAGGCTGGGGACAGGAGCCCTGCAAAGAAGCTATAGCAGAGGCTTGTTCTTTGCCTTGGACTGCAAAGACAGCTATGCTGTTGGCCTTCTCACAGAATAACTCCAGGATCCACTCCAAGATCTTGGACTGGCTGTCAAATGCAATTCTGGAGTTTGACTTTGCTGGGGATGGAGGCCAAGGCACCGGTCAATATGCTGAAGATCGCTCTTGCTGCTGTTCACTCAGGTGAGCAGGGATCAGCCATCACCTTGCTGGGGGTTATTTACCTGTACATGGGAGACTCACTGAGAACACTAATGGAGAGCAAAGAGCTGCCCCTTTTTCCCCACATTGTTGCTGAGCCAGAGAAGCTACATGGGCAAGAACCCCCTTGCTCTCAAGGAGGAAATTTCTATACGGTGGATGTGACTCCCCAGATACTCTCTCCACGTGTAGGTGAGCAAGGAAGCAGGCGAGTTTCCAGAAAATACAGTCTCTTTATACTGAAACATATCATTCAGTTAGAAATGATCCCTGAGTTCCAAACCCTGCCCATCTTCTCTGACACTGACCATACATGTTATTACATCACCTCCACCATTAATTCCCTTACTTGTCACATTAGCAGTGGTGATACTGGCACCAACATCCAGGACACTGAGGAGATCCTGAGGGAGAAGAACAAAGCAGAAGCCATGTCTGGGCACTCCGTGTTCTTTACAGCCAGCTTTCAATCATTCAAGTTTATCAACCAGCAAAAGGAAGCAGATAAGAAATGGGGGAAAGAACAAATCATTCTGTGATGTGACTGTCATCCAGGCCTGTAACTGTGTCTTCCAGGAGAAGAAATTGGCCCAGGAGGCCTCAGTGGAAGTACTTAAGGATGTAATGAACAATCTCTTTACCTTAATGCTAGACTTCCTGGACAAAGACCTAGGGGAAGATCAGAAGTTCATGCAGTCCATTAATGTCCTTATGAAGAGCGTGTTGGAAAAATCTGACCAGGGTACTTTTTGTGTCTTACTGCAGCTGTTCCAAGGCAGCCTGGATGCTGAAGGCAGCCCAGATAAGCTTTCTGACCTGCTGGCCAAGTACCTGTGGAGGACCACATGGCTTCCCCCAGGTACCATCAGCACTGTGAACCTGGATAAAATCCTGCTGGATAACCACATGTTCACGAAGGCTCTCTCAGTGGAAAAACTGAGGCAGTGCACAAACTCCTGCTGTGGACCTTGAAAACTCTGCTGCACAACTTGTGCAAGCCAAAAGGAGTGAATATCCTGGACTACTTCACCCTGATTGAGGGTGCAGCTGGCTCTGAGGTGGAAGCTTACCTCCAAAAGACCTCCAGTCCTACTGCCAATGAGGGGACAAACAAACCAGCTGTAGGAGCAGGGGAGGGTTGCAATGGACAAAGCAGGTGATTTTTTAGAGAGTGTCTTCTACAATATTTGCTCCAAGCAGAGTTTGAGGGAGGGTCTAGAGGAGGCTTATATGAAGGTAAGAAAAAAGGGCCCAAAAGAAAGTTGGAGTCTTTCCTAGAAAACATCTCCCTCTTCTTGCAGAGCTATGTGAAGCAAAGTTTTGTCATCATCCAGACAGAACAGGACACCAGGGAGTATTTTCCTCCTCCTCCCTTGGGGATGTACCCTGAGGTGGAAGCATCTCCCCTTAGATCAATGGGGATCCCAGCAGGGACCACAAAGGAGAAGGAGGTGATGCTGTCCTGCCACCTGGAAAATCTGCCATTCACCTGCAGCAGCAACACAGCCTTGAGAGCAAGACAGCCCACAGCAGGCTCCTTGCCAGTCAGCTCCCCTCACAGGATGCCAATGTCATGCTTCTCCCTCCTTTCCAGGGTGGCACAACAGTGATATCCCTGGGGCATGAAGAGTCACCAGCAGAAATAGCCCCAGGACCTCAGAACTAGGCAGTCCTCCTCCACACACATCAATGGGCAGATGGTGTGAACCAATAAAGAAACAACTCCAGTATGAACACCGGGTGAGTTCTCTGTGAGCTGGCACCTTGGGGGTGCAGCCCCCAGGAGCTGGCCTGAGTTTCTGGCTGATGTTCCTATAGCTGTTGTCCCGAAGAGCAAAGATTGGGGCTGGCAGCACTGGGGCACTGGCAATCAGCTGAGGAGCTTTAAAAGCATATATGTGCCTATGGAGGTATTGCTCCAGCTCAGACTGGGCTCCTCGGGTGAGCATCTGGAGGCTGATCCCTTCCCCAAGGGGTGCAGGTAAACAGAAAGAAGAGCGAATTGCTGCTCGTCCCAAAGCCAAAGAGGAGAGAGGTCTTAAGGCCAGGAGAAGTGCAACCCAGGCAAAGGCAAGCGGGTCTCCCCAGTTCCCTGTGCGCTGCAGGGCTTGCTTGGCTCCAGAGCTCAAAGTCTTCATGTTTCCATGTCACAACCCAAGTTTTTAGCTTTTTAAAAAATAAAGTGGCTGAGACTGACGCCTTGGGGCAAAACTGAACCCAGAGCATATAAATCTGGCCAAGGCACAGGGCAGAGAACCAGTTGGGGTGCTGACGCTGCCTGGACAACCTCCACAGGGATCCTCCTGACGGGATTTTCTAGCAGTCAAAACATTCAGGGCCAGTAAGGTATCAGACCAACAGAGCCCTGGTTCACAGCTGGGTCACACCTGAAGAGATCAGGGCTTTCAAACAGCCTCTCTGCCTTTCTGCACAGTGACCACCAGTTGCACAGTGAGCCTACCAAAGGCAGAGGTTGCAATAGGGAAAGCGATTTGTACAGGTTTCTGTTTTCTCTTTGGTAAAATCAATAAGACACAGACTTTCAAACCCACTTCCCCTTGTCAAAATGAAAGAGCTCAAGAGAGCAGAGTTGCTTGGGACAACTGCAGAATGCCAATGCCTCATCCCAGCCCCTCTTTTCCACATTTCCCAAGGAGCATGCTGCTATCCTCGCATAAAACCACCTTGATTTGTCTTTAACATCCCTCTTGCCTGTTAAGTTCCTGAAGGTAGGAGTCCTCGGCTTTGTGTCAGGTTTAACAGTAAGCACTTCAAGAATGCTCACTAAATTACAAGACGTATTTACTGATAGACAGTTCAGCCAATTACAAAATGCTATTACGCATTTGTACTCAGGCTGAGCAAGCTAGCTGCCTGGTGAACACGGCAAACCAATATTTTAATTAAAATAAGAAAAAAGGGAACACACAGTCTGATTACTGGCCGACAAGAAAAATACACCCCAGAGATATCAAAGTGTAATTACCCTTTCTGAATGGCCAAAAATGCTTGTTTGCTGCAGACTTTAATTCTCTCTAAAGCTGATACAAAGTCATAGCCATCCCCTCACCTACCCCATTCATCCAGTGCTGTACCTGCCGAGGGGCTCATCCAGTACCCATGAAATCAGGCTCTGGTACATCCATGACTAATTTTTGCCTTATTTTCTGGCTGGGTAGCTGGAGGATTCACAATGAGAACATGGCTGAAGCCTCTACAGTTTCTATTCTTTGATTCCTTCCTGCTCTGCCCTTGGGATGCCCTCTCTTTTTGTGCTAAAGGACATAAGCTTTGAGGCTGGAGTGGAGCTGTGTAGTTTACATGCAACACAATTGGGTGCCCTTTATGTGGCCTTCCAAAAGTAAATTTATATTCATGTTGAGTTGTGAGGTCAGACGACTGGACGTGCTGCTCCAGGAGGTTTCCTTCAATGCCGTGCTCCCTTTTGGCTGGTAGCCAGTGCCCCACGAGCTTCCTCTCCACTAGGTCCTGGAAATGCTCTGTATGGATGCATGAGCATCATTCCAGCACAGTTACCAGGGAGTGCTGTCCATCTACTGCCCTGTCACTCAGTCCACACCGAAACTTGCCCAGGAATAGCGTTGCCCTTGCAAAAGCCTCCCTGGCACCGTGCCGTCACCAGGCTGAGCCTTGCTGCAGCTGCACTGCTGCATCTGCCATGCTGCTGGAAGCAAAAAGCCATTACCCAGCAGAAAGCACCAATATGCTGAGGCCCCACACTACGCTGTAGCCCGGGCAGATAGGTAGATTCCTCTTCTATAACGCTGAAGACCTGATCTGTTCCTTAAGGGTTCCAGAGATTGTAAAAATGGGGCAAAATCAAGTGGATGGAAGCCTTGCAGTTTTTGCCAGGGAGGCAGACTATTCATCGGGATGCATCACGTTATCAGAGGGTCTTAGGGCCCTTTTCAACAGTCAGAAACCTCCCGTAGTGGGTACAGCACAAAGTCAGAGCAAGTGACAGTCCCCCGTCCTGCAGATGTTACATGTGATAGGAGATAAGTGCATCAGCAGAGATGCCCTGGAGTCCTCCAGGAGCGAGCCGCCTCTTGAATATTCTCAGCATGTTCTAACACATGCACAGCCCCCGAGCAGCAATCAGCAGTGCCCTGAACATCAGGACGGCGATCTGCAAGGTATCCTTGCTCCAACCTCCTTGCTCCTGGCAGAGAACAGCATGCAATGGGGTATCATGGTGTTCATTCTGGACTTAACCCAACACCACCAACAGTCACAGTGGTGTTAAGAAAGAGAGAATGGCTTCGAAATATGCTTTACACTCAGACCTGGACAGTGTGTGTCCTGGAAGAGCTACGTCCAACACATATAACCCAGCCTGCCAGGAAATCATGCCTTCTGCCAGGGAAATTTCACACTTTTAGAGAGTCCCCCAGAGACAGAGGAGCAGGTTCCTGCCCATGAAGCAGCGGTTAAGGACACAGGATGAAACCTTGGGGTCCTGGAATGTCCCTGCCAGCACCACATCCTGAGGTTTGCTGGGTGACAATTCAATTTTCCCCCATCCTACCTTCCTCCCAGAAAGCCAGTCCCCCAGGCTGTTCATCCTCCCCCACAGCCCTGGGTAAGAGCAAAGAGCGAAAGAGCACCGCAGTCGGAAGGCAAAGGAGAGCTGGAAAGAGCTCATAAGGGAGAGTTGACCTGGTACCTTTTGCTCTTTCCTGGTTCAGTCCTCTTCCATTTGCCAGAATCATGACCAAACTGCATGCTCAGGAGATAGCAGGGTCAGGGAGATCAATGAATTATAAATAAATACAGTATAAACAAATCAATCAGAAGGATAAAAACATACGACAGAGCCACACTAATTAAAAATATAATAACCCAGATAGCGGACATTTATTTAAAATGGTGCAATTACAGCTTTTAATCATCTGGATTTAAATTAACAGCAGCAGCAAAGTGCCTGTGCAAACGTGTTCTCTGTAATGAACTGATATTAGAAAGCCAGCTTGGTGATCTCTCCCTCTCTCAGGCTAATTCTCCCTCCTCTCGTTGTAAAATAACCTTTTGGTGTCTTTCTCTTGTAGAATCTTGAAGATGAAGACACAATATGGGAGCTAAATTAAATCCCCTTCACATATTTCTCTTCTTTCAAGCTGTAAAAAGTGCTGGTATCAGTCATTCAGTCTCTAGTGCTGACGCAACCACACTTGAGGAGAACATCTGGGGGCCCCAAGAGTCATTATAGGGAAAATAAAATCCTATATTACAATCAGTCAGCAATTAAAAGCCAGGATGCAGGAGGGCAAATCCTGCAAGATGCTGAGCAGACTTGGTGGGGAAACCAAATGGTAGATTTGTGATGCTCTGAGCCTCTTTTCTTCTTCACTGGGTTGATTAAAAGGAGGCTAGAAAATTTCTAAGGCTGCTCCTGCCCAGCACAAATGGTCTTGGAAGTAGCTGGTGTAAATTCGGGTCAGTGCTGATCCAGGGGTTTAGTACCTACTCACCTCCAGCTAGCCCGGTCTGCAGAGCTGTGGGGCCAACCTTGCCTTGGCCTGGGAGGTCCTGGCCAGGCTTGGCATTCGAACAGACATAGTGTGGCTAAAGGCAACGCACAGCTTGTCATGTGAAGCCCTCCTGGTTAGAGTGGGCTCGATGCAGGCACAGGTAAATCAGAGACATGAAATCTCTCTGTGCCTGACATGGTTTTGACTTCGCAAAGTGACAGGTCTTATCTGACCTGGGCAACTGTCAGAATCTCTCCCCCATGTATCTGCAGCTGCCCTGTAAAAACATCTTTCCCACAGAACAGCCCGGTGTCCACCAGCCAAGATGCTGACAAGTGCTCAGCGCAGTGGTGGAAGCAAGCAGATTTACAGACACACGGCAAGAAAAACTGTTGAAGGCAAAGCCTTCCAGCCACGGCTGTCCTGAGGTGGGTTTGAACCAGCAGCCAAGGAGAGGCAATTCTTCACTGGCCAAAAAGCTCTCCTGGTCTGCAGCCTCACCTTCTTGCCAGCCAGCATGCCCGGCTCTGCTCTGCCTCTGCCTTTGCTCTGTCCCCTTGTCACACACTGCACAGGGAGAGTCACAGCAGGGCAGAAACAGCCCAAAAAATTCCTGAGCTCAAGTCTCAGCTTCCAGCAATGCCCCCGACACGTCCGTCCCACAGCCCATGCTGGTGACAGTGCGGTGCTGGTCCTGCTCACAGCGTTAGGATGCTCCACGTCTCAGCTGGGGTTTGCTTAAAGGCTGCAAGGAAAGGGGCATGGGGAAAAAAAAAAAAAGCATGGGGATAAAATTAATTTTGGAAGTGTGGAAAGATTTCTGTGTAGGAAATAAACATCACAGACGGGGAGCGTATGTGTGACTCTGTGTCTGCGTCTGTACATGCCTACACACCTACTTCTGCCTGCGTAAGCCCCGGCTCCTTCCGGAGCCGCTCACCCACTCTTGGATTTTGGCCATTGTCACCCAACACAATTACCTACCTGCATCCATAGTCCTGAGCGCACAGTTAAAGTCAGGAGCCCTTTGGAAAGAGGATTTCATCTCTCTAATTAGCACCAAACCCTCCTCTCTTTCCTGTTTACCCGAGGGGTGTGCAAACATACAGCCAGAGAGCGAGTGAGAGTCACGCAGTCCTCACTGCCGCAACGGGCAGCCTAATTACCTGCCCTGCACATTAAGATTAATAAATATTAGCTTTACTTGTGTTTTTACTGTCCACCTAAGATGGAAACAATGAGCTTTACTACTTAATCAAATTAGAGCTATAAAATGATTTCCCTTTTAGAAGGTTCATTTCTGTTTTGCTGGCAATTAATGTTGATGATTTGAGTCCCATCTTTAAAACATTTTGAAATGCAGAAAATGGCAGAAGTGCCACAGTGCGTTAATGGAGCCATAATATACATCAGGTAATAAAGCATGAAGAGTCTGTTTACTTTGAGTGCGCTAATTATTTGAGAGCTTTTTTAAAAAAAACAAACCCGACATGTGAAAACTTTCATTTCATTTGAATTAATTAAAAAAAAAAAAAAGCACCAACTCCTCCCCCTCCCCTTTTTGAAGTATTGCTTTAAAATTCCCTTCAGTCAGGCCAGGCCCCAGGCAGACACTGAGAAGCAAATTTTCTCTTTGGTTCTTCTCTTGCTTTTCTCTCTTCAGGGTGAGCAGGGCAGGGGAACCACTCACACACTGGACTGGATGTTCACACAGTTGCTCCTGCACCGTTTCTGAAAACATCTCAAGGAATCAATGCACCTTCTCATAGGAGACTCCCATCCCTCGCTGTCCTACAGGGGACAGAGACACTGTCATTGCCTGGTCTAGGAGAGCCCAAAACCTTTTCAGACCGTTAGCCCCACCAAGAAAGTATTCAGCAACTGTATCTTAGTCTGAGACACAACTCTCTGGCGAGGCAAACTGCAGCTCCTGTGGCTTCCTTGCCTCTGCAGAACTAGGAAGGTTTAATTCCTCTTATTTTCAAAGCAGCACCAAAGCAGCAGCACAACCAAGGCAGGCTGGGTCTCTGTTCCTACCCCCTGCACAAAAGGACAAACTTCAAAGTTAGGTCATGTTGCTCTGGGCCTTGTCCTGCTGAGTTTTAATATCTCCAAAACCAGATTTCCCCACCACTGCCCTGTCCCAGGACTGCAACGCTCGTTATCAAGGTGTTTTTTCTCACTATACCTTCTTGGCATTGCTGTAGCCTGCCCATGGCTGCTTCTCCTGTTGCTGTGCAACTTTGAGGGCAATCCAGTTCCAGCTTCTCAGTTCCTTTAGTGGCAGCTGAAGCTAGCAGTGAGATTCTCTTTGTCCTCCTCACCTTCAGGCTTAAACAAACCCATTTCTTCCACCTTGCCTTGTACATCTGCCTCCACCATCTCATTGGCTTCCGACGGGCTTTCCCCAGCTCACTGGGCTTCAAGCCAGATGGTCCACCCAGTCCTTTTCACAACCCACTGGTCCTCCCATACAGCTTTTACCTCCACTATTTGACTAAAGCCACAGAGAAGACAAAATTCCATGGAAGAGACTGAAGGGCAAGAGGAAACATGGCCATATCTTTGCGATATCCCTTGTCATGACTCAGTAATGCCAAAGGATTGGCTAGAGCCAACCTCTCCCATACAGCACTAGTCCTGCTGTTTATATCCAAGCTCACTCTTTTACTGGTTGTCTGCAGCTTAGTGAGTTCTCCTCCGTGGCCTGGGAGATCTTAGCCTGCCCCAGCCCTGATGTCATACATTAGCTTGCACACTCTCACCCTGGTCTGATCAGGTAGCACCATACAACTGGTTGGCATGGGATTAGCTCAAGACCTTCATGACCAGACAAAGAACAAGACAGTGCAGAATCTGCCCCCCGATCTGATGGCCTGGTTTTTTAAAAGTACGGCTGTTCTCCCTTTTGCAGAACATGGATTGCTTCACCAGTCAAGTGTATTTGCGAGGCTGTACAAGCCAAGAAAAATTTGCCCCCAAAGTAATAACTTTTCAATTACCTTCATTATTCCTTGCTCAACACAAGAACAGCACAGCACCTCTTGAGGGAGCAGCTGAGTATTTCTCTCCAGGGTGGACATTTATTATTTTAAGAATCATTTAATTTTCCATCTGAACAAAAGGGGCGAATGTAGGTCCTGAATGACTCCAGGGCCCCGTTCAATACCTTGCAGTGTTATCCATCATGGCAATTACACATGGTAATTCATCTCTGAAAAACTTCGATATAGAGATCTGAGAGCATTTGAGGTAGCTGGCATGGCTCACAACTCTGGGAGCTTGTGGAAAGAAGATATCATGGCTGGGAAGCATGCCATTATGGCCAAGGAAGTCAGACAAAGTCTTCAGTAATGGGGTTTTAGCATACCAGCAACCTGCAGCCTGCCTGTCCGATCCCTCTCCCAAACTCTCCCCTCCCACAGCACACACCCATCCCTGCAAGTCCCACTGCTGGGGCCAGTGTGATTTATAGTTATTTATGCAGTGATTCTCTTCACAACAGGTTCCCGATTGGGTCAGGCTGAAGGGCTGTCGGTGTGAGAAATGTGACTAAATGCCTCCACAGCAAATAGTCCAGTAGAGAAACAATTTACTCTCTGGGGTCTGCAGAGCAGCACTGTCTCTTCATCAAAGTGACCTGCAAGGCTTGAACAAAAACCCAGTGAGGGATGAGGAGAAAAGTGTAATTACAATTTCCATACCTAAAAGAAATACCAAGGCAGCTCTGATCTTACAGCTGAGGTCTTCCTTGCCTCCATCTGCTCTCTAACACCTTTACTTGCCTTCCAGTATCCATTTAGAAAAGGCTGCCTGGGCTAGAGACGCTTCCATGGGCTGAGGGTTCATCTGTGGCACAGATCTAGCCAGGATTAGGTCTCCAGATCCTTCTTACATGGCTGCTTACTGGTGGTGTGAATACAGTCCTGGTCTGAAAAGCAATTCAGGGATCAAGCTGGGCCCTGCAGGAGTGCACCTGCAGGGTGCTAATTCAGGAGCTCTCCCCACTGACTGGGAGTGGGTGAACTCCTGTCAGCTCCTCAGAACCACAAGAAACAGCCTCAGATGAAGCAACAGCGCTGTTGCCAGGCTCAGAATATAATGAGAACCTCAGCTTGCTTCAAAGTGCTTCAGTACCAGGTACTTGCCTCATGCTGAGAGGCCACTTTGCATGACTGCATCCTTAAGCAAGCACAAGTGCTGGTGCCCAAGGACAGGCACCCCTGAGAGATTCCCCTCCGTGTTGCTAACACATGTGTCAGCGCTCAGCAGCAATGAGAGCAGACCGTGCCCTGGCCACACAAGTGATGTCCTGACTGTGCTCACATCTCTAAGGAATATTCCCCCCGCTCCACATCCCTGAGCCCATCACACAGGTAGACTGGTTGTGGGTCGCCTGCCACCAGACACAAGAGCCGTTTCATTAGAAAGGTAAACGTTAGCAGAACAGAGCAGTGTTTTCCATTGGATAACACTTGCCTTCTTACGGTTATTTCTTATCCTGTTCCCAGCATGCTCCTCTACCCAGGCAGGTCACTGGGGTGAGCATCCTTGCAGACCCCAAAGAAGGGATGGCTTGAGTCCTTACCAAAGAAAATGGTGAAAGTAAGTCCTTAGGATTTTATTTCTCTGAGTCTCTGGAAGATTAAAGGCAGTAGAAAGTCTGGTTGCATGTTGGTCTTTGATCAGGGGAAGCAAAGAAACAGAGAAGCAAGGTAGTTTAGTAAATTCTTAGGACTAGAAACATTAATCTGACCATTTCTTTTGAGCTTCTGGACCATGCAGTTCCGAAAATTCTATCCAGAAATCCAATGAACACTTCTGATTGAATGGACCATACATTTTCAGGGAGGTTCCCATCAGTGTCCAGGCTGTTGGACACCTGCAAACCTGTAAAGTTCTGGTGCTGCTGCAACTCCAAGAGTAACTCAGAACAGCCTGTATGGACACCTCAGTCCCTTCAACCGGGGTATTTTGGCAGGCACAGAAGGTCCTGCAGGCTGCAGTGGAAAAGCCACGTGAAAGCCTCATGATGCAGATTTAGGGAAGAAAATATCTTAGATAAGCTGGTATTCACAGAGCAGGTGCACTGAGAACAAGATCCACCTATTAGGCTATGGCAGTTTGCATCCATCAACAAGGAATCACTGCTGTAAATGAGGCAGTGGATTTCTTTCGTTTTCATGTGGACAGTCAGGTCTCTCAGGAGCTGATTGAGATACAGGATTGCTGAACTCTCCAGATGCCTCCTTGCTTGGGGACCAGCAGATCCTCTCCCTGAAGCCTACCCCTTTGCTGCAGCAACCCTGAGCCTGGCATGGATCCAGTAGCATTTTCAGGGGTCTAACACTCAGGGCAAACCCCAGACAGAGAAGCAGAACTCCCTTTACCTTTATTTGTTCCTCATTGCAATGTTGTAAAGCATCTCTCTGGAACTTTCCTGGGTACAAGGACATGTCCAGGTATGAACCTGTGCCTGGCTCTCATGGTTTTTGCAAGGAGTAGCAGGCAGCAAGGTGAGTTGAAAGGGTAGAAATTACAAGCTGGGTTGCATAATGCATCGTTGACTTCTCCACGGAGCTCATGAGAAGTAACGTGAAAGTTTGGCTAATTGGAGAATCATCTCTGTCATCTGTGGAGGTAAAGGGCTGCTCCTGAATTATCACTGCTAAGAGAACCATCACTAACAGGGAAGCAGAGAAAAGAAAGCTTAAGTGTTTGCATTCCCTGCTATTTTCCTATCTTTTCTCTATTCAACTGGTAAACAATTTATTTCTTTACAATTCCCCAAATTATCACAAGCCTGGAAATGCCTAGTGGCTGTCTCCTTTAGCAAACAGTCCCTCACGGTGCCAAAAACCATACAGTCCACTCAGCTCAGTTAGGAGAAGAGCACAACAATGCTCAAATGCTGTCATTATTCTCAGTATCATCCCCCATCAAATTGTCCAAGGAACACAGCTTTTCCACAGCCCATCCCAAAGTTGCACCGCTTTTGCTGAAAGTCTGTGCCTCTGTGGGAACCACCTCCTGTGCCTGTATGAACAGGAGCAATGCCCCTGCCTCCCCACTGCCTGGTGTGACACTATATTTGTGTCTAGAAGGGCGAGAACAGGCCTGAAATTAGACTTAATCTGTAAAGTGCATGTTTTCTGCCTAAAATGAGGTCTCACATCTTCTGAAAGAGCTGGGTGCCAAGTAACTGATGACGGTTGAGTCTCGCGTATGCCCAGTTCCTCCCACTTCTGAAGGTTTAACTCTGGGCACCAACACACTTTGTTGGGGTATTTTAAACCAACAGCTTGTTGTCTGACACAAACCAGGATGCCGTATCCAGGCAAACATTTCCCAAACTCTAGTCAGGTTTGCAAGAGGACTCACTTTCTCCTCTAACCATCTCAATGCACTCCTGAGGCACAAAATACTTAGAGGACTAAGTGAGACAATTCAGGACCCAGGTCCCTTTGGCAGTGAGGTCCTTTAGAGTGCCCAGAAGAGCCTCTTTGCTGCTCCACTTAGACCTTTGCAAGAGGGTAAATCAGCATGTGAGCAAATACAAAACGTGTGGCATGTGTAGCTCCTTCGTCTCTGCCTCCGTCTCCCCCTTGAAAAACAAAGCACTTATCTCTAATTGTGTAGACTGACTGTCAGCTGAGGATGTGACAGCAGTGTGAGTTGCAAAGGAAGGAACTTAGCAGAATTTTCAAGCGACATAGGGTGCGCTTTTTCCAGGAAGACCAGAGTGTATCAGCACTGCCAGGCACACGGGACAAGGAGAGCTGCTGTGTTTTGGTAGCACTGACAGTCCGAGGAGCTGTGCAGGGATGCTGATCTCACTGGGTCTTCCACAGACGAAGTCACGCTATAACGAACTTTATTCCAACCTAATGCGTAGAGGATGTCCTTTGTTTCATCTTGCTGGGGGTTGCAGAATAGCTGCTACCAAACAGCTGACACCATGCAGGGGACCCAGAAATAACAAGAAAATAACATGGCTAATTAGCCTCATGGATTAGTTTAACCAGCTCCCTCTGGAATTCTCTTGTTGAACAGGGTTAGATTCCCCCCATAACTGATCCTCACATTTAATTACCCTGGAAACCTGGCTGTGCCTGGCTCGGATGGAGTGTTTTACTGCTTATATGGTCTTTGCAGACAAGAGACGTTCCACAAGTGGAGAAGCAGCTTTGAGAGGTTTTATGTCTCCTTTGGGAGGCTGCAGCTGCAGCCACCTCGAGCAGTAAGACCAAGGCAGAGGCAGAAATCTCTGAGTAGAAGCAGTAATTCCCATGCCTTGTGCAGGAGGAACAACACTGTCATTGTCTTGATCCTTTCACCTAATTGGAGAGGCTAAAAGTGATAAATTGTCAGGTGGGAGAGAGGAGATAGGATCTGTTCCAGCAGAGGCTGAACTGATCTCACAAGGAACGTGAGCTTCCTGAACAGCTTACTCAAAGGGTGATGTCAGGCAGTGTTTGGAGAAAACAGGATGGACATCCCTTTCCGGACAAGGGTGTTCAAGGCAATGAAATTGACACGGTCAACAGCCAAGGCAAAACCGCAGTATACAAAATCCTCCATGCTATGAGCTGATCCACACATTTCGAAAGAACACAGAACTGGGTCCCTCCAGAGGGGGGTCTCATCATCCCATGGATAAGAGAAGACACTGGACTGGAAACTCAGCATTTAATCCGGATTTTTTTTTTATACCAGCTGCTGATAAGATCTTTAAAATGAGACCACTACGCTCGTTTCCCTAAAACATTGTTTTTTTTTATACCAGCTGCTGATAAGATCTGTAAAATGGGACCACTACGCTCATTTCAGGGGTCTCATCATCCCATGGATAAGAGAAGACAGTGGACTCAGAAACTCAGAAACTCAGCATTTAATCCGAATTTTTTTTTTATACCAGCTGCTGATAAGATCTGTAAAATGGGACCACTACGCTCATTTCATGTCTATTTAGATTACAAATTCTTTAATATCAAGGACTTGACATCATCTTCTCTTTTTTGCTGTCACCGTTGATCACCCAACTATTTAATACGCTGTGTCCACCAACAGCCAGGGACTGTGTCTGCCCCAAGACAAGCCTAGCAGAGGGCTCAGCAGTGTCCTAGAGGTCTTTCTGATACCGTTGGACTTGATTTCTATAGCAGACTAGCAAGAATTATGTTTGAATCACATAATCATACAAAATTTTCATCTTCTCAGAAGTCATTTTCTTCTGACAGGCTGAATCCCTCTCCTGCGTCTCTTCCAATGCTAATATGGAGCTTTTCAGAATAAGATTTCAAACTAATTGTGCACAGCAGCAGGTTAATATGATCAAAGGAGCTAACAGGCTTTCATATGTATTTACATGATACAAGGCTCCCAAATTCAATGACTGCATCAAGAGATTTGCGATAAATTGCGTGAGGATTATTTATCTGCCTGTTGTGCAGCCAAAAACTTGTCTCTGCTCCGTGGCAAAAGTCAGTGGAGTGTTTGCCCGGGCTGGGAAATTGAAGCTTTATCAATAACATCATACAGCTTTCACCATCTTATATAAACACAGGAGAGACCTCAGTAGCTGACATTAAGCTAACCAAGATGCTTGTACAAAAGAGAAGGGAGCAGATGTCCCCAGCTGTGAGCCAGGCTTTGTGATGTTGGGAAGATGCTCATGGGCAGAGATTTTCTGCTGAGCCAGGGGGACCAAGGCAGACACAACAGGTGGGATGAGTAGAGGCTGGGAAGGAAACTACATATTAAGGAGTATTTTTTTGACGGGGGCGGAGGGAAGATTGAGCAAAATTCGCCTAACAAAAGCAACACTGTCTTCATCATTGATTGTTTAAAATGAGTCCAGATCAAGGCAGGGGAAAATATACTGTTGGAGGGATGTTGATCTCAGGGTCCCTGCAAGCAGGGTCCAGGCAAAGCCTAACAGGTTATTCTATTTACCTTGTGGGAAAATGGAGAATTTGAGCAGGGGGCTATGAGAGAAGCCCGTAACAGATAAGTATGGGGTTTTTTTGTAGAAGAGGTACATCCAAATATCCAGTTAAATCAAGCAGGTGAGGGATGAGTACCCAGATTTCCTGTGTTCCTCATGTCAGTCCATCAGTAGAAAAACAGGTTGGGAACCCTATATTTTTTTAGTTAAAATTCCACAAATCCTTCTGTTTTTTTCCAGTTCTGAAGTAGACACACCCATTTTTTAAAAACTTTTCCAATGTTATTAATTTGTTAAAACTGCTTTAATTGAAATGTTTAATTTTAGTGAATTCAAGCTTCATTTTGCTTTGACCTTTAAAGCTATATGAGAGAGAGATATATATCTTATAAACTGTTTTGAATCAAAACAGATGAAAAATGGAAATCATCCAATGCCAGCATATGAATACAGGATAATTAGAGTCTCTTTTTTCTAGACAATATCGTGCTGAAATTGATACGTTTTTAAAAAGATTTTCATTTAAATTAAAATAGCTTTTTTTTCATCCAAAACTGTAAAGCTTTTCTGGCCATCTCTACTAGGGGCACAGCTGATTATCATCTCCCTTCTCCTGACATGACTCTGTTGAATATAGTGGAGCCCACGTCTGCAGCTGGGATGCGACAGGCTGAGGCAGGGAGCTGTGCCAAGCAGAAATACTGGTGGGGCTGAGGAGGGGGGACACTGTTGCAGCGCTGGCAGCGTGGCTTTGTGATCTCCCCTCATGCCCCCTGTGTCCTGGTTTTTGACCTGCTACTATGGGGGAGAAGACAAAAGAGGACATGGGGAGAACAGTACATAGACTCTTGCTGTTGCGACCTTCTGGATCTGCAAAGCTTTGCAAAGCTCTGCAAGATCTCCCAAGGAAAGAGGCTGCTTAACAAAGCACTTTGCATGGCCTTTTTATTCCACTAGCAGATTTGTGGCTCAGCTCCACAATAGTACTGTCTCAAAAGAGAAAAATGGTCTGAAATTTGTTATCTGCTTAGAAAACAGAGAGAGGAAGAAAAAAATGAGAAATGAGAGAAGATCTTCTTTCTGATGCCCACTCTGCATGGACCAAAGTGTTCTGCAGTTCAGCCTCAGGACTTCCAACCTCCTGCATGGGCAGATAACATCCTGTCTTTCCAACATAATTATCATTTCTGCATTTAAACACACAACCTTTGGACGTGAAAGCCCATTTCCTGGAGACTGGGAGCACGTTAAACATGCTGATCCTTTTGGGGGAAAGAGAGAGAAGGGACATGTCCTGGGAGATCAAGAAGAGACCAAAGCCAGTGGGATGAGAGCCTCGGTGTCAAGCAGCATCTAAAATATCCCCTTTGCATCATACTGGCTCTTAATTGTCACCAACCACGGAGGAACTGATTGAGCCCAGCAAGGGTCCGGCAAAATAGATAATTTCTCGCAGGCATCTAAAATTCATGAACGCGGCGGTGGTCCCGTCACACCATTGCTATGTTGTTCCATGGCCCCAAGTCTCCCTTGAAGGGCGAAAATATCAGGGGTAATTTTTTTTTCCTGAGAGCAGAATACATTTGGGTTGTTAACGCATGGCTCGCACTTCAGGCGGATCCTTACCGAAGGGCCGAGAGCTCATCTCAAACCGCGTGTTGTAAATTAACTCTTAATGTGATGAATGCATTAAAGGGCTGTTAGGCCTGAAGGATGTGCTCAGAAACCCAAAGTTCTGATTAAGGGCTTGATTCATAAAAGCTTTACGCACCATTTACGCAGGTTTCTTTATTGGAAATGTTACTTGGAAAGAGCTCTTGAGTGGCTTCTTCCCAGAGCAATGGGGTTAGGAGTCTGGACACGCAGGCTCACACGTGTGCTTGCAAACATATGTGCTCGCAGAAGCAAGCAATTGGGGTGGACACATGCAGAGACCTGCACACACTCATTACACACTGCTGCCACACGTGCCTGGTGTGTGCTGAGCCCTGCGAAGCAGGCAATGGTCCTCCTCCAGACTCAGACCCATGCACTGCTCAGCCTGTAAACCCTGGGCCTCCTCAGAGCTTTTTCCACCCACAAAATGGATGCAAATGGGCCAGGGAGTCCCTAATCATAGGACTGCTTTCTCTGCTGGCACTTTGGGGCACAGCAGCCCCCCTGATGTTCAGGGGTTGGGGCAGTGTCTCCAGCTCAGAGAGGGAAACCTGAGTGGGACCAGCGAGGTGGTGCTGAGCCAGGGCCACAGCTGGAGGAGGAAACCCAGAGAAATGATGGAAAACATTTTCAAGAGGAAAAGCTCTGGGAAATGACCCATGCTGGGTGGGGTAGGGAGGTGTGGATGGGATGAGCAAATTAATCCCTTTTCTTATGTCTCATCTGTACAATTTTGGGGGCTTCACCTGTTTAAAGAGGTTCAGGGACCTCATAATGCAGAAACTGGGCTCCTGGACACAAACAGCATGTGTCCCCAAGGGGCTTGGACCAGGGCTGTGTCTCTACAACCAGAAGCAACCAAGCAGCCTGCCAGCTCCGCTACCTGGCCTCCTGCTCAGGGGAAAATATGTCCCTTGAGGAAACAAGTTGTTTAATTTCCACGTTGGCTGCATGAAAGGAGATATATGCCATTTTCTATATCTCGCAGATCTATAGAGAGGAGCAGTCAGAAAATTGCTGGAGGATAGAAAATAATTCATATTAAACATGTCATTCCAGGGGGATCCGGATGAATCAGGTTTTAAGTGACACCCCACGCTGATCATGACAAACATCCCACTTTCAAACCAGCCCCAGGAATTTTACAGCCTTTACTGGAACAGCTTACACTGAGAAATAGCGGGAGTTTGCCAGGCACTGAGCAGCGGGGTAGTTGCTGTGCTCCGTGCTGCTTCTGCCCTGTGCCGTGGGTTGAAGGACAGACAGAATAACACCAGCTCTTCTTGCAAGAACAGCCACACCGACACTGTCAGCCTCCACGATCCCCAGGCAGTGTGTTTCGGAAACCTGCTGTCTCTGCTTGAAAGCCTGCCACCTTGTACCTGGTTTAAATTGGTACCCTGCTAGTTCCAGTGAGAGGGCTGTGGGACGCGGTGGACGAGTCCGCAGTCACCTTACCTAAAAACTTCAGGATTTCACCCCTCTCAAACCTTCTCCTCTCCCTGCTGAGAGTCCCAGCTTTTTTATTCTCTCCTCATAAGGCAGCTCTCCCATCCCCTGCATCACCCCCATCCTCCTTGCAGCCCCTCTAACCCCCTTCATCCCACATCAGCACGGAGACCAGGGCTGCCCACAGGGCTCAAGTGCATCCCCAAACCCACAGCAGGGCTTGGGACTCAAGGTCCCTCCACCCACCTCTCGTGCCAGCTTCTTTGAACCCAGGGCATGGCTGGCATTATCATCAGTTCAGGCAATAGCAAGAGACCTAGTCTACTCCTTCAAGTCTCTGGAATTACCTTATATTTTATAACCCCAGTTCCCCCAGTGTAGCACAACTGCAATGTGCTCCCATGTGCCAAAACGGAGGATGCTGCAGAATCTGTCCTCTGTGTTTCACCTCACATGCCTGGATGTATACAAAGCTAGAAGCACTTCTCATCAAAGTTTAGCAATGGCATTTATCCCGATTTTAATTATAACGTGCTTCTGTGAGTCTGCTATTAGCGGGATAGAATAATGGCCCGTTCAACTCAGGCAGTCTGCCTGATCCCTGAGACGTTTAATCAGGCAACGACTGTACCTGAAATCATCACATTAGCTATATGGCAACATCCCTCCTCTCATGATGCTGCAATAATGAGCCTCTGTTCAACAGGAATGGGCTTTATTTGAAGGGCATAAGGAAAATGACTGATTCTTCTGGGTTTCGTCTCAGCGTTTATTGTTATCAACATCTGCTTCGACCTCGCAGCCAGCGCCTGCTCCAGAGCCCCCGTGCGGGGATGGGGCAGTAGCTCCTGTGTCACATCCACTGAAGTAATGTCTGGTCCTGAGTACCTCTAAGTGAAAATGGAGAAAAGAGGAAAAAAAAGTCAGAGGACAGCAAATCAAACAAAACATGTGATTGCTCATTTATAGCATGCACGGGTGTCTCATTTCCAAATGTTCTTGCGGAAGAGCTGCTCAGCAGGCAAATTTGGGGAAACAACGTGCTGAGAGTGGAGCATTGGCTGAGTTCAGGCGGTGACTCCACGTGTCAGGAGGGATACTGCGTGGCCCTGCTGCACCTTAGCACCCTGTTAGGTCTGGCCAAGGCAGCTCCTATTCGGGGTGCAGAGTCTCTGAGCATCCAAGAGATCAAGAACGATCCAGCAGAGAGCTCTGCCTGGATAATGAGTGCTTTGGGGATGATGAGGGCAATGAGTGTCTTTGCCCTGTGCAGCCAGGGCTCCAGGTACCCTGCCTCGCTCTCCTCTGTGAGTGCGTCTCACAGTCAAGCTGGAAAAATAAGAACCTGAACAGTGGCAAAGTCAAAGCAACAAATGAGTTTCCCAGCTGTGTTTGAAATAAAAGAAAACCAGTTCAGTCTAGCAAATTTTAAGTGAACCTCAGAATTCAGAAGAAGGAGGCTGGTGTTCACTTTCTGAATGCACAAGGTGAGCAGGGCAAGCTGGAGGGCTTCTCCTGAGATCTTGCTTACAAAGCTATATTTTTTCTTTTTTTTTTTCTTTTCGTCTTTTTTTTTTTTTTTTTCTGGCAGCATAAAGCTGCAGTTTAATCACTGTTTGCTGAGGAACAGCCACAGGAAGCTCTGCTCCCAAGAGCAACAACCAGAGACATTCAATTTTGAAGCTGCCAGTCAACAAAAGGGCATGAAGTTATTAGCTCTGAAGACTCCATTATCTGCCAGTTTGGACCCCAGATACCATCTTTCATAGATTTTTCTGGGGATTCCCATTTTGAGTAGGGTCAGAGGCCATATTACTGCTAGGTGGTTTTCAAAACTTCTCCAGAGATACAGTGAATGCAACTTAATGTTCAGATTTAGTGTATTTTGTTAAAAAACAGCATATTAACAAAATCACTATGCCCAAGGATGTTTCCATCCAGATATGCAAGTGCTTTTAATGCAAGCAGATGAAAAGCACAAAAATGGGAAATTTTGTGAACAGATGCTTCCCCAGCCCCCTGTGGTCCCCAAGCGCATCCCCCAGCTCAGATCGGGGATCCTCTCTCAATTCCCACGGTGGATTGGTGCCAGAAGTGCCCCTCTGCAGAGCATGAGCCTGCAGGGACAGGACAGGCAATGTCTCATCGAAACAGCAGGAACAACCTGGTCTGAGCACCAAGAAGAAAATAAATAAGGGTTTACTGCTTAATCCCTGCTCCAGCCAGGACTATTTCAGATTTGGCAGTTTAAGCTGCAGGAGGATTTATCTATCAAAGAACAACTTTGAACACCTTAAAGGAATGCAGGCCATTAAATGATGGTGTCAGGAAGAGGGAAGTCAGCAGATACAATGGTGAGGAGTGAGAGAGGATCAGTCCCTGTCCATTTGTCTGTCTGCCTACAAAAGTAAGTAGATTAAATGAAGAAAGTGAGCAAAATCCCCTAGTGTGGCAAAGAAGGTTTAAACTGAGTAGCTTCAGTACACACCCCAATCTCAGTGTTTAATTGACTGGGGAACCTTTTCAGTACATTCCTCTTGTAGTATTTCCTATCACTTTTATCTTGAGCAATCAGTCTCCCTGCTCCCCAGCCCTCCTCTTCATAGCACAGCGTTAATAGGACTTTCTGAGCTGCAGCGGCTGCTCAAAGCACAGTCTCCCAACCGAAGTCAGGGCTATAATTTTACAATATGCCTGTGGGTAATTGAGTAAATAGAATAGGCTTCATGTAGTCAGGATTTAAAAGGAAAAAGATCTGTATTTATGGGCAGAAAAGAACGTGCTCACAGATACCCTCCACTGTGAAGCTCTTCGTATCGAAGCCTGATGATGCTAAGCAGCTGGATGGAAAGATGCAAAATCTGCTGTATTTAACAAGCAGTGGTGGCATCTGGACAAGATCAGAGAGAAGGGTAAGGATCACAGGGAACTGCAGAAGCACCAAGGCGGGTTCGCCCACGCTGGAGGGCTCTCAGGACTTCAAACAGGATAAATTCACAGGGGGCCCTCCCTCAGCTTGCATGCAGCCGGGGAGGAGGAACAATAGCTCCAGGGAGCAAGTTGAAGATGCCATAGAGCCTGAAGTCTTCCTTATGCCCTGACGGACCTCCTTTCTCTTTCCAGTGCCCATGGAGATGGTTGGGGTCCAGGCAGTCAGCATAGGTGGACAAGGACAGGGCAGACCCTGGGCGCAAAACAGTCTCAAAATACCACCAAGAACCTCAGCACAGGCCACTGCCTGCTCCCCTCCGGCCCTGTGCTCTGGGCAGAGCCCCACAAAAGCCTCTTCCAGGACCTGGGAGAAACCTCTGACAGCGTTACCAAGCATTACACGGCATCAGAGAGCCATAATCGAGCCTTGCTGACACATTAGGCCAAGTTGCTATCCAATTTATCTCTACTAATCCGTTCCTTTATAGATCTGTTAAGATAGAAATCTCAAAAATGAAGAGAGAGCTGCCAGAAAGCTTTTGAATTGACAGTGGGTTGCTGGACTGTTTTAGCATGCTATCATCCTAAATTGTCTGCTGCTGGGCGCTCGCACCGACTGCCCTAATGGCACTTCAGTACCACGCAGAACTGGAGGCTGCATCTTCCGGCATTTATGAGAAACTAGAACATTGTGTGAAGGGGGAATAAAACATCTCCGAGATCAGTTGTTAGCGCCAGGGATGTTTTATCGGCTGGCCCACGGGACAAAGTTTGGAAGAGCAGCAGGGATGCCCCCAGGGGCTGAGCAGCCAGACAGACGGTCATTGCTGAAGGCCAAGATCAAGCCCTTGATCATGAATTCACGGAGCACATAAAATGCCACCGGTGGCAGCTAATGGGTTTTGGCTATGGTTTGGGAGGACCTGCCCCAGCACAGCTTCTAATTGCCATTCAGAGGCAGAGTTTTGAGGATAATCTGCTTTTATCTTTTCCAGTGCAGGGAAGCAGACGTTTCCCATCCCTGCAAGGGGTCTGTCCAATAGCCCTGTGATGGTAACAGCTCCCTAAAACCACCCCGAGCACTGCCTTCAGCAAAGAGTAGTTGAACATTGCTGAGACCTGGAGAGGTAGTATCCTTCAGGAACCTCCTTCAATCAGTCCTTTTTGAGATGTTATTAGAATGTGACAAGTTGGAGACGGGCTTCTGAAAGCCTGTTTGCAGCCAGCGATATAAACAAAGCAATTGAGTCAGAGAATTACTACCTTTGGGAAGGGGTTTTCTGTGTAACTTGAAGAAAAGAAGTGGGAAAACTCTTGTTTTGAAATACATCACCGCTGAAGGAGGCACCGAGGAAGGGAAAACCACACAGGCCCTTTACGCAGTCTGTTAGGGAGCAAAAGGGCTTCACTTGGGCTGGGGAGAGGGAGCGTGGGTCTGCCTGGAGCATGGTCAGTGACCCTCCACCCTTTGCAGAGGAACATCCTTTTCCAAACAGTCCCAGGCACAGTTTTGGGGGAGCCAAGCAATTTCTAGCACGTTCCTTCTGCAGCATGGGCATAGCGGAGGGTGGAGGGGAGATGCCAAACACAGTAGACACTGGAGACAAACCTCCACACAGGCCACAAGAAAGGAAGAAACCACCCTGGACCCAAGATGCTTGGTGAACAGCTCAAAACATGTGTCCTCTGAAAGCAGATCACTGTGGCAGGATGAGCATCTTCTTCTCTACAGACGTGTCTCCTCCAGGGTCTCATTCAGTCTGCTGAGTTTGGCCAGGCCATGCAGAAGGCTGAAACTGGGGCTCTGGGTGGCAGGCTGATAGTGCCATCTCACTGCACAAAGGGTATCCTGTCACAGTTATAGAAGGGAAGGAGTGATTTTCCAAGTCAACGTAACTTGGAAGAAGACAGCTCAAGTCTTGGTCTGTACAGTACCCCATCATCTGATCTGTTAGACTACAAAGGCATCCCACATCCTGGCTGTGAGTTGCCAACTGTTTGTGTTTCCTACAGCCCTCCGCCTTCCTGAAATTATTATCTTAGTTGAACCAGAACATATTTTGCCGTGAAGATATATGGGAAGGCTGCAGTAGATACAAGGACTGAGCCAATGCCTTCCTATATCTCCTGCAAGATCAGTCTGTCTGTTGGAAGGAACAACCTTGCTCACAACTCCCCAACTTACCCAGATCAATAACTCTCAAGCCTCCGGTGGCTGGTCGAAACACGGGGCCCGGGGGCAGCAGCGGAGAGAGCTACAACTCGCAAAATGTTTCATTAAACCAAACAGCAGAAGGATCTTGTCTTTCGCTGCCAGAATCGCTCGGCATCCGCTGGCGGGAGCCTCACAACGCCCGGCCCCGTGTGCCACTGCACAGAACCCATGCATTACGTTATTTCAGAGGTTGTTGTAGTGAAGAGGAAACAAGAGTGTCACATTAGCAGCAAAGGCGGGTCAGCAGTGTAATAATTGAGTACAAGATCTATCCAGTGGGGGGGTAATAAAATAACAAGCAATCGACCGCAATACAGGAAGAATAAATTAAGCGGCGTGTGTCTGTTTTCATCCAGGCACAATTAATGTCATTAGTCCTGAGAGATGATCTGGCTTTCTGGGGATAACTCGGGAGACAGGTAACTCTGCCTGCACCCTGGAAGGGGCTCCAGCCCCAACCCAGCCGCTGGCATTTGCAGATTGCAGCCCGGGCATTGCTGCATCCCCCTGGGAGGAGCAGCACGGCTACTCCTTCCCTCTGAAAATTCCCCCCTGCGTGACCAGAACAACCCAGTAGAGTTTTGGTTGAGTCACTCACAGCAGCTCTCGAGGGGTTATGTGACCTTCAGGCCATGCACAGCTGTGAATGGCCATCACCTGGTAAAAGACTATCAGCCAGACCAGCAAAGGGCAAAGCTACGGCCAAAAGACTCTGGGTCTGATACCAAAACCCAGAAGCTCTGGGTTTGGTACCAAAACCCAAGATACCCAGAGCTCTGAGTTTTACCCCCAACTTGAAAGCTCATATATTGTTCATATGGTGAAACAACCTGTTTACAGGCTCTTTGCTCTCAGCCAAACAGTTGAATTGCCTCTTGCCTGCAAGTGATATTTGTCACCTTATAAATTAATCACTTTCAGGCTGTTCCTCAGCTAAAGCTGTTAAGATCCGGAGAGTCTGGGACAGTTTAATCTAGAGTAAACAACTCTGCAGGAGCTCTTCTTATTTCTGCCTTGGTTTTCTTTTTTTCCTCTATCACGAAAAAAAATGGTTGTATTAATACTTTCCTGATGTTTCGTCTCAGGAGCAAAACTTCAAAGTGATTTCACGGTCTAGCTCACTCCTGAAAAGAAATAAATCACGAAGTCAAAGAGGCTGGTGGCGGAGCCATGGTGGGGATTGTTAAAAAAGCTGTTTGCAGCCTTTTCCATTTTCCAGGGAGCTCTCCCAAAGACTGCCCAAGGGAGTTATTTATTCTGTTTTACTTCAGGGAAGACACAGCCGAATAGCCCAGGCTTGTTTCTACCACACTGATTAATGCAATGAAGGGGGAAAAAAGGCTGCAACCCAGCGCACATAGCACAGGGGACCTCATGGCACAAGGGACAGTAGAGCTGGGACATTGCTGACCGCAGACGACGGTGGAGCTTGTGACAGTGGCACAAGCATCATCCTAGCATCACCCCTCCACCCCATAAAATAAAGAAAGGGGATCTTTTTTTTTTTAATTACTTCCATCTCTCACAAAGGAAAATGCCTTAAGCAGGGTGGCTGAATAAATATTTGCACCACACAACTTGGAAAAAGGAGAGTGTCTCCATCAGGCTGCGATTTGGAGAGTGGGATGTAGGAAGGAGCCAGTGGATGTGGGGGTGGTACAGGGCTCCCCAGCCCCTCACTGGTCACAGGAGATCTCCTAAGCAGGATGCTCCAGAGAGGACCAAAGGCTGCTTTTCGTTGTGAGCCAGAAACACCTAAGGGGTGGGCTAAGGGAAAGCTTTGTGATAAGAGCTCAACTAATGCGTGAGCAATAGCAGGGCTGAGGCAGAAGCTGCACTGATTAGTATATTGTCAGGGCTGAGGCCTCCCACACAGACAGCTCTGTCTGCCTTCCCTTCCTTCGCATACTCAAGGATGCTACGTTCATTAGCATGTTTCTGTGCTCGGTGCCCTCCATCCCTCACCCAGTGTCCTCTGCCTGTTTATTCAAGCTTAATTCCAAGGCAAATAATCCACCTACGAGGCACTTTTTTGCACTCCCAGTGAGAAGTTCTGTGCTCTGGGTTAAAAGCTGCAGCCCCCATCACTTCTTCAACCTCAGGGAGGGCTGGGGATGGCAGAGTCAGAGCTGGCTGCTCTATGCCCGGAGGTGGGTGACTTTAAATGCTTCAAAGAAACATCACCACCTCCTCCAGGCAATTTGGGGACGCCTGCAGGGAAACTTTCCTCCTGTCTTTTAGATGGTTGGCTTTGAAAAGGGTGAGTCTGAGCCTCTCTCCTGCTACAATTTGGACTAAACAAGGGGCTTGGGGTTGAAATCAGGCAGTTTTGGCCCATTACTAAGTGAAGAAACACTAAAGCTTTTAAAAGGATCGTGCAACAGACTTCCCCTCTCTGCCCTGCATGGCTTGGGGAGTCTTACGTGCTGAATAAATGCAGTGGTGTCTGTTTGACAGACTACCCAAAGAGCACCCAAAATAAAGAGAATGCTCTCCCATCCTTGTTACTCTCCTAAGAAACTGAGGAAGACCAAGTGTCAAACCCTCTAAGGCCATTTCAGGCTAAATCTGCAGGAATTTATCATTCCTTGAGCCATGCTGTCTTTCCTCGGGCCCTAGGCAGAGAAGAGCACCAAAGCCCAACCTCGGGCATTGCCAGGGCTGCCTGCTGCTGCAGAGTGCAGGTGTGCAAACTCGTGTGTGGGGACATCTCACGGCTCTGCCCGGTCCCAGGCTGTCACCACCATCCCCTGTGCCTTCTTCAATCTGTGCCTCCTGTTTGTGTGCAGGAGGCAGAGCTTCTCCTCTTGAAACCCACAGCGTGGGATGTGCAGCAGTGTGTGTTTGCCCCCATCCTGCTGGAGGGTGGTGGTTTGCAGACAGCCAGGGCTGGGGAATCTTTCCTGTGCAAATATACATTGCGATGGGCAGTGATTGCTGCTTCCCAAGCCAAACTCCTCCAAAAGAGCTTTCCTAAGGGCTGTCGCTGGTGGTGTGTCAGCCAATGGGGATACCCCGATCACAGACTGGCCTGGCTCGCCCCAGGAAAGAGAAGCATGGGATGCAAGTGGCCTCTGAAGAAAGGCAGATCTGTAAACCTCCCTGCCCTCCAACACCTCCTTTTGTTCGCCTCTATCCTCCTTTTATTCAGGGACCATCCAGAAAATGCAAAATTATCTGTCTCCCTGCAGTCCCTGCCCCCCCCCCCCAGCAGCCACCTCCTGCCTGGGACCAGTGGGAATGTGGCTGCTACATGTCATTTCAGAGAAAATCTTGAAAAACAACTGGCCCTGGAGTTCTGAGATGGATTTGGGTCAGTCCCAGGGAGATTTTTACTAAGGGAGCTTCAGAGTCCCCTGCACCGGTCCTCATTAACAGAGGCTCCACCAAGCCCCCAACGCAGCAGCCGGCTCCGGGGGGAAGCAGGACTGTAGGGAGCCAAGTGGAGGCAGCTGCCTCCCCCCAAGCAAACCCAAGGGTTTTGGTACATGCAGGGCAACATCATGAAGCCAAGATGGTGTGGGGGCTTTGGGGCAGCAGCAAAGGTGGGGGAGAAAGGAAAGAAGCCAGGCAGAGAGAGCAAATATGCTTCAGCCCAGCTCCTGGAAAGAGTAGCAGGGAGTGACCAGGAGCCAGGGCATGGTGGATTCAGGAAGCGACACACTCAGAGGATGCCCCAGCTTTGTTTCAGCATCCCAGGCTCCTAAAGAAGAGCTGCAATAGCATCCCAAACAGTTAAACAGCAGCCAGGCTCATTTCCTTGCCTCTGATGTGCCTTTACATAAGGGAGCCCGGGATGCACAGCATGTGCTGGGGATCTGGGGGTGGGAGCCCCTTGGAAATGAACCGTGATCTCCTCTGATTGCCCCCTTCAGCAAGGAAATTGTCCTTTCAGTTCCAATTTATAAAAAAAAAAAAAAGGAAAAGATCTGTATGCGTATGCACATAGATATAGAAAGAAATTGCAGCCCCCACAGAGTGAAAGGAATAAATAAAGGAGTGGGAGAATGATTCAGTAGCAAAGGCTGGTTATGTGCATGCCCATTAGCAAAACTTAGAGAGGAACGGGACTAATGACATTGGTATAATAAAGTCATTAGAGTGAACAGCCAGAGCTGGTGCTTATACCTGTAAATGCTGCTGAGTCTTTGAGTAGATTAAGTTCATTTTAGTGACCACGGCTGCCTCTTCTAAAGTAATTATTGACAGATCCATGAGCTGTTTGCTTTGCATTTAGTGATCAATTAGAATGCAAACACTCTCGCCTTCCTAGCCAGGCCTGTGGGATGTTTCTGTAGTTAATTATTTAAATGCTTAGGTGACAGGATAACGGATTTCAGGAATTTTGTTGTATTTAAAGCCTGGCTGTGCCCTGTGATGTGGAAACAATCTGACTCTCATTTCAAAATTTCCATCCCAGCAAGAATTTGCTCAGTTAGAGAGGGGAAGTATCTGCAGATGCGTCATTAAGAGCATGCAATAAAACGGAGCATTAATGCAGTGCTCTGAGCTGGGAACACGTTGGATGGGGAGGGCTGGTTGCGGGGGAGGGAGAAAGGAGATGCCAGGAAAGCCACAAACCTTTTGATTCAATGCAGCAGTTAGTAGGGATGTTGGGAAAACACCTACAGGAGAAGGCCTGGATGTGGTGGTTATAAGAAAAGTACCGTGAGCAGGGTCTAATACGAGCATTAAGGTTAAATGTACAGAATCCTAACTCTGTCATTTCCTTTTCACTGCCCCAGTGTGATGGTCACCAGGTCTCTGAGCATGGCCACCCTGAGAGCGTGGCAGGCACTGGGGGACAGCAGGAGCTGTGACATCTCACTGTTACCCTGGCATCAAACACTGGGGTGATGATGACAGCAGCCAGGACCATCTTTTTAGGCCAAGGATGAAATTGCCCTGAGCAGCTTGCCCGTGCCCTGCAGCCAAATCCAGAACCACCCCTCTCAGATCTGCCGCCTTGTTTGGCAGAATCTCAGCTTTGAAGAAAAACCGCACTTCTTGCAAAAAGGGTGTCACCTGTACAGCCTGGCAGCACCCAGTGCCAAGATAAGGCTCCAGTGGGAGCCTTGAACAGTGGCTCACAGGCAGCTTGGCCAAGCCTCAAACCCTGAGGAGTTCTTTGGGAGGTGCTGCCATCCTGGGGAATGATGTCTCCTGACACCACGTTGGGTGGAGCTGCTACTGTTAGAGGAGGAACCCAACCTAAAATGCCTATCATGGAGAGACCTCAGAGAGGAGCTGAAATGAGCCAGATGATGCTAAGGCCCCACCCACAGCCTCTCATGTTGACCATTCCCCAGTGTCCGGGCCCAGGTGGAGCTGGTACCCATGCAGAGACATCTGTGAGTCTGTTCCCCCCATCCCTCCCGGAGAGGACATCCAGAAAGTCCTGTTCAGAGCTGGCACATAGGCTCTGGCCCTTGCTAATGAACTCTGCAGCCCCCATCCACCTCCTCTCCTGAGGACAGCACCTGCTAGCAGAGCTCTGCCATGACCTAACCCTGCACACCCTTGCAAACACCCACCATCCAGACGTTGCTGTGGCTGGCAGGAGTTCCTCTGTGCCAAATGGTGTGGTGTCATTGGCTCGCTTTGACCTGTGGGCCACCAACCCAGTGTCACCTCAGACGAGTCCTAGTCTCTTCACCCCTCTGGCCTGCAGGTCAGGCGGCTCCTGCTGCAAACCATGCTGTGCCCATTGCCCTGATGAAGGGACCTGGCAGGGGAAGGACTCGCTCTGACCCACATCCAAGCCAGAACAAGATGGAGCCATCCACGCTCGAACCACAACCCTCCTCAGCGACATCCCTGCGTGAGACTCCCAGGCAGACACAAAGCTCCTCTCCCCCACAGTCAGGATGGATTAACAGGGCAAACCACATCCAAGCAAAAACCTCTGTATCCCATTATCCATCTCCCAAACCATCCTGTCCTCCAGTACGGCATTCTTCGCAGAGCAAAACACCATTGATTTCAGTGCCAGTTTTCCAGCCCTGCCATTTATTTAGCATGAAAAGGCTGGTTTGCACGCTGCTTCCCTCTTTGCTTATCAGTCAAGGGATGTTTACACTGTGAAAGGCATCTGTTAAGACAACAGCATCTTTCTCCATAGTAATTTATTGTCCTCAAAAAAAGAGTGGGGCAGTTTAATATCTTGTTAACGAGTCTGTCAAACAGACTGTGATGGCTGGGGAAAAATACAAAATAAAAAATGGAGCCGATATCGAAATCAATGGGAGTTTAACTACTTTATAAAATGGCGTTTTTTCCCATTGGGTGTCGATTAAGCTGTCAGACTTAATAAGCCTGTCCCAGAAAAAAAAATATATCTTCAATAAATAAGTGGCCCAGATAAATACATTAATAACTGGTATGTACTGAAGGCTCCTCTGCTGATATTTGTTATCTTTTTTTTCTCCTCTCTCAAGTTTACATAACTGTCTGAGAGCTAAAAAGCATTTAATTCTCTTCTAGCATATGGCTATTAAGTAGGATTTACTGTAGAAAGTGCTTTCTGACATGTGGCTAATAAAGTCTGTGTATGTCTCGGCTCTTTAATAGGCTCTTGAACTGCAGCAGCATTTCCACGTTGCTGAGGACTCAGCAACACAGTCTGCCCCTTCCTGCCTCTGCTATCTACCAGCTCCACACTAATCGGGAAAATTTGGGGAGCTCCTAATTACTTTTTCCTCCCCAGTCACGAGTCCCCATCCATATCTTTGGAGTGGACGTGGGATCAGCATTCCCAGTCCAGCAAGGAGCTCATGTGCTGGTTGCCGGGAGAAGTCTCATGGAGCATCCTGGGCACCTTTGACACCTCCTGGGTCCAGGCAGCACTTTCCTGCTCTTGCAATCATTCTTTTCTGCCAGACCAGAGATCTGCCCAAGCTCCAAACTCCCATGGTCATAGCAAGGTGAGGACCAAGGGAAGTCATCAGGATGCTTAAAATAAATGGTTCTCCTAATCTTTTATTCCATGTCTTGGCTTTCTCCCATTTTCCTGCCCAAAGACTCAATGGGAAGGAGATCTCTGGGCACACAGATGTAACACCAAACTGAAGGTTTCACCTGCTCTGGACTTAAGCAGCAACAAATATTCCTGATATGTCTGGGAATCACCCTGGGGAGAAAACCAAGGGTGAGCCCTGAGTCCTGCAGGCTCTGTGTCCTTGCCAGCACACAGCTGCCAATGCCCCACTCTCAGGGCACAACCTGCTCCTGCTTTGCGGTTCTTCAGGTCCCTGCATCCCCACTTTGGGTGTCTGGGACAGGACTGCCTCCCAAATATATGGACCTGTGATGCTCACTACCAAGAGGTCTTCCCAGAAAGAAAGTTCTTCCAGCTGCTGTCTAATACAACCAAGCTACTAATGAAGCCATCACCTAGTAGAGTTGTGTCCTGCCAGAAGCATTGTATCTGTTAAGCCTCAGGACCCCAGATATTCAGGCAAAAATCTGCACGGACTCTTCCTACAAAAGGCAGGCAGCATCATGGGTTGCTCTTTGCTCCTCTTGCAGCAGTTTTCTCAGCAAATAACCTTTTTCCCTTCTGTATGAAGTGAATGTCTTTGTTAATTCTTCTGTCCAAGTCACACGCAAGGTCCCGCTGAGGCCCATCAGCTGCCTCTGGGGGTGACAAGGCTGGCTGGGGCTTGTGCATCCTGCTGTCAAGCGCAGCGAGCCAAGACATCCCATCCGGGGATGCTCATTAACACCCAGCCATTCCCATTAGAGCAGCGGTGACTGTAAGTCACAGCAAAAATAGAAACTCCCATGGAGCAGGGAGCATCTCTCTGCGGCAGCGCTGATTAGTTCCCTAGGATGAATCGCTTGCCATGGGGCATATGGGGGTCCCATGTCACGGGGGCTCCGAGAAGTGGCAGCCCCCCCGGCAGGGCTGAGCTGCCATTGATACAACTAAGTAGAAGTCGTTAAATATTCACGGTCTCCTTTCCCCACGGTATTTACTAGTATTCTACAAATACTTTGATTTCACTACATTTCCTTTCATTCTGCCTCCAGGGAAGGGCCACCAGGGGAGGTTTCTTCTCCTTTGCTTTCCAGCAAAGCTTCAAGCCCTCCCGCTTCAGTTTGGAGTGTTTCCTTTTTCCCTTTCCTCTCTCCGCTTTCATTCAAAACAGAGAAAGCAGAGACAAGAGAGGAGAGATGGAGAGCCTCTAAAAATACCAAAGTCCTCCCCCACCTCCAAAAAATGCCACATAAAAGCTCTCCAGCTTTCCCGAGCATTCCAGGCTGATGAAAGGGCAGGTCTCTGCAAAGCTCCCGGAGTTAAATCCATGGCTTGAAAACACTCACAAAGCCACTTTCCTATCTTATGCCCAGCTTTGCCTGATGCCCCAACGTGGCTGCTCTCCTCGGAATGGGATGCTGCCTTCCCCACGCTCCCTCTGCTCTCCCAGCTTTGCCAGCAGGCAGTGTCTGCAGGCAGCCCAGCTCCCGCGTGCCACTGGGCTCGCTGGCACCCCGTGCTCGTTGCCAAGCCAGCTGGCCACCGCGCGGGTAAGCTCGTGCTGCTCGGCCAGCTGCCGGCTTTTTTGGCTACCAAGCTGGCCAGACAGCAGGAGCTGCCTCTCCACGGCTGGCAGCCCTGGTTCTGCAGGCAGCCTGTCGGCCAGATGCTGCGTCGATCTGCACTACAGTAATAACCGTAATTAATAACAATAACATGCCTGCAAACCATGATGACAGCAGGCACTAATCTTTCATAATACTTTTAAGACAGGAAGAGGACAATCCTGCCATACAAGTCCTGCTCTATATCAGTTTGGAGCCAATACTTAGAGGAGGCAGAAGACCTCTTAAATGCCATGCAAATTTGTTTTTCATTGAGCCAGGTTCTATCAAAACCTTCTGTCCTTATGTTGCCACCAAATTTACTTTGTCCCAGTCTGTGTCTATAGCATTAGGCAGCAGACTTGGTCCTTGCAGGCAGAAGAAATGCAGGAAAATGGTAATGCTGTATGGTTACAGCTGTTCCACCGAGGTGGAAACCAGGGAGGAGTTATTGCCACGCTGAGCACATGGCCATTTCGTGCTGCTGCTTCTCCTTAGGTAAGGTGCTTGATTTGGCTTGCCAGAAATCAGCTGGGAGGGGGCTGGCAACACTCCCTGTGTCTGTGTTGGTGAAGCAGCGTGCAGAACACAGGTTCCCAGGAGCACAGCATCTCTCTGGACATCGGGGCTCAGTTTCCCCAGCACTGCCTTGTGTCAGGGTGGTGGGCAGGAGCCAGCACACCTGCCCCCTCCCCACTCCACAGCCTTGGTCTCACACCTCCCTGTGCTTTTGTCTCTTTCATTTCAGGCTCACACACCAACGATCATTCAGGATAACGTCAGTGTCCAATGAGCAGAATTCCCTGCCCATGCGACAGAAGGGTAGAGCCCAGGCTGCCTCGCTAACCTCCCGCCTTGTCCCCTGTCACCTCCAGCTCTTCCCTCCAGCACCAGCCTCATTTAAACCAGTTTTACCACCACTGTGAGCAGGAGCCTGCTTGCCCCACAGGATGGCTGATGGAGAAGACAGTCCTGTACAAGGGAGCATGGCTGTGGCCAGCCATACCCAGACCATCCTAGGAGGAAAGGACACGTTTGGAAATCCAGACCGTGAAACTGCTGCTCCCTGCCTCTGGCTCTCAGGAAAGAGATTCAGAGGGACAGTTTTTTTGAGAGAGGACTCTTCACATCTGCTTTTGCTAACCCTTCACCCCTCTGGGGCAGAGAGGAGACCACACTATTCATGCTCTAATTCACAGTTCTCTGCCTCAGTTTCCCCATCTGTAACATGGGATTTCGATAATTACCTGCTTGTCCCTCAGGATAAATTGGGAGGTTTTCAAAGCTGTAGACGACCAGTGGATACCTAGACACCATGGCAAGCCTTTGTGAAGAAGGTGGAGCTCCAGGGGCAGAGGTGTTTTAACACAGACACTACAGAAACAACAGATGCTATTTAAGAAGTGCTGTTGCATTGTTTGCTGAACCCTGCAAGGAGGCATTACAGAAGGTCCCTGCGAGATGTCAGACCTGATGGGACCTCTTCACCCTGCCATGTCTCAAGGTACGGGACTGTATCCCAGAACAGTCATCATAGTTCAGTGACTGGGTGGGCTCTGCCACAGTAGAAACATCTCCCAATTACACTAATGAGGTGTGCAAGTTCCCCTGAGGGGTCTGGAGATGAGACGCATCACTTGAAGAAGATTTTAATTGGCCTGGGAGGCTGAGAGCTACCAGAGGTGTACACCAACCAGTGGAGGCTCTCCGAGGTCCCACTCCTGTCTCAGTACTGAGGACAGGCAGGAGGCTTTGCACATCGACCGCTGTCATGGCTGGGATGGACATTGGGTGACCTCGATGAGGATATGGAGCAGTTTGCAGCTCTCAGATGAGCCTGGCCGTGAGCCAGGTTCTCTGTTGTCCTGAGGATTGGGGGTCTCCATTCTCCTGGTCGGCAAAGCACTGAAGTTGAGCACCCACGGAAAATGGAAGCTTGCTCTTCAGAGGGTCTTCTTGCCATGCTTGCTCCCAGGGAAGCAGCCAGGAGAACCTGGGCAGCTTGAGCTGCTGCCATCCGTAGAAGGGAAAATCCATTTTTTTTATCTCACAGAACTCTCCCAGCTTGTGTCACTGGTATGAGCTGCCTGTTGCCACACATTAGCAGGGGCAGGACTGAGGGTCCAGACGCAGATGATGGATCCAAGTCTCAGTCATGCAACGCTGGGGTTGGCCTGGCATCCCTCAAGAAGGAGAAGGGGGGGCTCCGCAGGGACAATATTACAGTAGTGACACAGGGGGGTTCCTTTTATGGGCAACTGCAAAAGCCTCCCTGGCACCTTCTGCAGGGCAAGGATGCTTATTCAGCAGCTTTCATCCCAGGCTGGTGCCTCTGAATGGATGCAGATTCCCATCCCTCCTCCTTGGCTGTAAGCCATGAATCAGCTGTCCCAGCATCTTTTTCCTCTCTCACATGCTGCCCCCTTCCCCCATCCCCTGCCTACTTCTTCCTCCCACACAAGAGCCAGTGGGGATGGGGACAGCATCATTCCCCACCCAGGGATGGGAGCAGCGAGGTGCCTGTCTGCCTCCCACCGGGCTGGCCTGGGAGACAAGAGAAATGGTGAGATGAGGTGGGAGCAGGACGTGCGAGATGTGCGGAGGTAGAGGATAAAAGCAGGGCAGCAGCTCCTGGCTCTGCCATGCCCCATCTGCCTGCTGCCCCCCAAAACGCTCTGCCGGGGGCTGACTCATAACTGCATACCTCAAGGTGAAAGTCCCAGGGTGCATCTTGCATTCACAGCATGGTAACTCCTGCCGTTCTGGGAGGTGATAGCCTGCTCAGAAGCTGTTAGATATAATCCAAGGTAACCCTTCTGTCTTTGCTTTATGAGAAAGGCAACCTTGGGAGGAACAGTGTAAAATTTGCTGAAGAAAAGATGTTTTTTCTTGACAAGCACCACAAGATCCCCCACTGGGACCTCCTGCTGCATTACCAGCCCTGGGTTTTGGAACCTGAGCAGCTCTTGTTCCCCTGCAAAGACTGTGCAGGCATGATGCAGAGTCCCCGAAGGGGCTGTGTCCATATGTCACCGCAGGGTTGGACAAGCCCAGCTTCATTCCTAGGTTCTTCTAGAAAGGACCTTGTGGAAGCGCCAAGCCCTACACATGTTTCCTTGGGTCCCTTTGGCAACTACTGAGTCTGAGTAGCAGAGCCTGAAGTACTGCGAGGAGAAATGATAACAAAAACTAGGGGAAAAAATAGACTTTTAAAAGCTTCTGATTAATGTGCATTTAATGAGCGCTTCAGTGCAGTCTGAGCTGTGTACCAGCTCAGGAGCAGACAGCACAAATGTCTACTGCCTGGGCCAAAGGACCAGCTCCAATCACTGCACAGCAGTCACTCACTCAGCACCTGATGACATGATTCAGGCCTAGGATAGGACAAAGATATACTTTTTTTTGGTAGGGGTTACAGTAGTGGGCATTCCTGTGCCTGTGTAGACCAAATCCACTCAATGCCACTTTAGAGAGGTGGAGATGAATAGGAGGGTGGAGGGTGGGCTGGTGTGTTTGTGCAAACAGTGTTTGTACATCGGTGTATAGGTAACTGCGAGTTTCAATGAGGATGGATAGATGCATGGACAGATGGATTCACTGAAGAGCAAAATAAGCCAAATCCTCAGGAACAAGATATTTGAAAACTCTTGGTAATGTCTGCTCTGAATTCACTGTGACTGTCTGCTTTGTCAGTCTCAAACTCAGGGAAACGAGAAAAGCTTTTACAAATCTCCTTCATCATGCCAAAGGGGTAAACAAATGGGATCACCCACTCCTCTAACTTGGGGTGATCTTGTCCATCGGGTGATTGGGAATCTGAAAGTAATGGGAGCTTTAGAAAGCAATGTCATTAGCTATCAGCTTTGCATTTGTATTCTGTGTTAATCCTTTTTGTTTCAACTCAGAGAAAAGCAGTCCTTCATTTTGGGGGGATTTTTGGATTTTTGACACGTGACTGATATTTTATAACACTGCTGAAAGGGACCTGTCTGGAGGGCAGGATGAATATGATTCTTCTTGCTGGGAACATTATTAGCACATCTGGGGGAATTGCTCCCCTTATCTTTATTTCAGGTGCAGAGCTACTGCAGCATCCACTAAGCTTAGTGGTGTAATCCCTTTCCCCATTTGCAAGACTAACACAAGCTTTCTCCAAAAGGGCTGTAGGCAAGAACAGGAAAGCTTAACTATATATATATGTGTGTGTGTGTGTGTGTAAATTTATACACACATATGTGTGTGTATACATATAAATGTGTAAGTGTATAAAATTGTCCATACTTTAAGTGTAGGTAGAATTTACCCATTCCATCCAAGTAGAAACACTGAAAGAAACACAGAGCATGACGAGCTCATCATCTTAATTAAAATTTTCTACAACAGTTTAAAGGAAATAAATTCAGTTTGGTTTCTTTGGGTTTTTGTTCTTACTTTGAAAAGTAACTACTTGCTGTCTTAAGAAAAGCCTACAGATCAGGCAGAGACAGAAACTACTTATTCAGAATACTCCTTATTATGGAAATGTTTGACTGCCCTTTTGGGATTACTTCAGAGGAATTAGGGACACAAGACTGGAAAGGAAGAAAAGGGTCTTCAAGCCTCATCCCTGGCAATCACATCCTCAGGGCAGCCACGTGATGCAGGAGAGTCCCCAGAGCATCTCGTCCCCACCCCACATGTAGGACACCCCAATGTCCCCTGAGACGTTGGAGCTGTGTCAGAAAACCAAACCACAGCTATGACATGGCACAGGGAGAGGGGAGAAGAGGTAGCAAATGTGTCACCAAATGGGTGAAACTGCAGTGGTTTTGCTTGGGCAAATTCAGAGATGACTGCCTCAGGAGACGGGACGCTGGAGCTCTGTACCCCTGGGTATCACAGCCCGTAGGATTTCACTCAGCTGCTCTCTGCTGAGCCATCTATATTTGACCAGGCTTCTGCTGTAGCAGGACCTGCAGCCCGGGTCAGAAAGCGCTGGGAGATGGAGCCTCTTGGCTGCCTGTTCCAGGTAGAAGCCACTTTGTTAAAAATGTATGACTCATCGAACAATTTGCCTTCAGCCCCCAGCTGCTTGCTGCACTCTCGCTTTTCTCCACCTGCCCACAAAGCCTTCCAGCACTTAGTGCTGGTCCCCTTTGCCCTGCCATCAGCTCACCCCCCAGGCTGCCAGGCGATGAGATGTGCAGAGGTCTTGCCGAAATATGCCTTTTGCCATCTGTGTCATCCACACAACAGATGGACACGCTAAATAGGGGTCCTGAGCAAAGGCCCATTTGAGCCCTGGATTTTGATGAGCTGTCTATCAAACCCATTAGCAGGGCCAGCTCTATGAACAAGCAAATTAAGTCGGTGCTAAGCCAACACACTGATGAGAATGTGGACCCACTGCTTCCTTTGGCAAGGGCAACACTTTACAGAGTCAAACTGACTGCAACTACTGGCAGGAGATGGGTCAGAGTACGGCCATCTCATGGTGGCTCCATCCACGTGGAAGAAGTGGCTTCACTCAGCAGCTGCAGGAGAAAAAGCTGGGGTCTGCTGGCACTTTCTCCTTCCTCTGTTCTTCATGTGTCCCTCCCCACTCCCATAGAAAGAGTAGCCCAACTCCAGGTTCTCCTCAAGGGTCATGATTTGGCCTTAGCCTACAAAAGCAAGTTCTGAAAGTTCAGAAGAAACTCAAATTAGTAGAGACCACAGCTTTAGTGATGAAGATCCATATCCTCAGATCTGGGGCTGTGTCACAAGTCTATAAATATGACTGTGTGACCCAAACTGCTGACTTCAGGAAGAGTCACCAAAAGCTGCAGGAGCCTGCTGTAAAACCCCATCCCACAGAGCTGGGAGCTTTCAAGCAAGGGGACATGGCCCTTCCACTCACCCTTTGTGCAAGGAGACTGACTCATGAGTGATTTCATCCACCATGCCTCTCACCAAGCTCACCTCATCTGCTGTTCCTGCAGCATGGAACATCCCTCTTGCGTTTTTCCCCCTGCACAGCCCCCTGCATCTCCCTCCTCCAGTCGTGCCCCAGCTGGAATTTCTACTCTTGACTCAACGGAGCCAGTAGCAGGGTGGAGGGGCAAATGAGCTTCCGTTCTGCCTTGCACATTAGCAACAAAACATGACTGACTGCGTCCTGATTGCAAACACTTTATTCTTGGTGACAGCATGGTAGAGGCACAAAGGATACAGCTGGATTTGCAGAGCCCAAGATGAGCTCTGCAGAACTGATAATTAGAAGAAATCATCTTTTTGACTTGTGAGCTGAGCACATTTGAACTGAGATCAGTGAGGGGGAATAAATATAAAAACCAATTATGTCATTTGAACCAAGTCACTTCCCTGATTATAATCACCTCCCTGTATGGGCATAAAAAAGGTGAAAAAATGCCCATGTCAAATTATTAAGCGAATTAGGGTGACCAGACTGCGCTTAATGACTCTGTCGCTAGTAGAATTTAAGTGAAGTTGTCTGATGGGATTCTGAAGTCAGACGTGAACTGAGAGGGATAATTGGAGCATTGAGATGAGGATTTATGGTACCGTTGTGTTAGAAGACTCAGTGTAGGTTGTTCAGCCCTGCACCACTACCGCAGGAATTCTTACTGCTGGCAGTGGGGGGAGTTACAGCAGCGAAGCCTCAGTGTGTTCCTGCCAGAAGGTTTCACTGTGGAGAAATCCAGTGTTACACAGCCCGATGGCCCAGCACTGCTCTTGGCATCCCAGCGATGCTCCTTGATTGCAGCAAATGGAAGAAGTGAGGACTTCACTCGGAAAAACAGTGAGAAGTCAGGTAAATGCTGCCTGAAATAAGCAGTTGTGATCTTCTCATGAAGGTGACTAAATCCAGCAGGGTCCAAGACCCACAGACACGACTTCTAAAAGCAGAGATCATCCCAAAGGATGCATCCCAAACCTACTTATTACCAGTTAAAGGCTGGATCCTGCAAGATGCTGAGTATCCACAAAAAGGTAGCCAATTTCCTCCATAGAAAAGCATTCAGGTTTCTTCATTCTCTTGTCTAAATTCACCAAGACTGAGTCAAGAATATCCCTATGGTGTCATTGTGCTCCAGGCAAAGGACAAACCCTGTCAGGAGCCTGCAGTCCTTATGCTAAGCTCCAGCACCCATCTCATCATCACAAACCACTGGAAAGCCTTGAGATGAGACAAAAAGCTTCAGAGCTGTTTGCTGGCTTCTGCTGTGCCCGCATGAACCAAGCCTGTGTTTAGGAGCTTGCTGAGCAGTGTTTACACACTTAAATCCACTAAGCTTCAGCAGCTTTGTTACCTCTCAGTGGAGATGTTTTAAAAAATACATTTTTGATCCTTTGTTAGCTATCCACTGGAGGTCTCGTGGAATCTAAATTAAATACCATTAGGAGACCTATAATCTGCAGCGTTTCCAGTAAAACCAGATGGTGTCTCTTGAGCACACAGGCTCATTCACTGAAGACTCTCCTGGCACACTTATCCTCCACACTGGAGCTCAAAGAGCGAGCCCGGCGCTCGGCAGGCTTGAATTGGCTGGGATCCCCTGCCGTCAGAGGGGAAAAGCCAGTCTCTGCCAGCCAAGGGTCTGAACCAATGCCTGCCCACAGAAAGGAAATCAAGGACTTTGGAAGGAAATCAAGGAATTTGGACAGCTCCTCCCAAGGGAGCACCAGGAACATCTAAGGACCTACGTGGATGTCCTCTGCCTGCAAAACAATTTGGAAAGGCACAAATTCTTATGTCTGTCAAACTGTTTAATCTGCCCATCTTAAGCTGCCTGTCCAAATTTGAAGCCTTACTAGATTTTCCCCAGGCTGCTTGTAACTTTGTCTTATCCTTTTATTAAGATGAGGAGGATTACTTGAAGCTTTTGTTTTTACAAATCCCCTCATGCAAAGGCAAGGTGGTGCTTTAGATGAAATCTGCATCCTGGGCTTCTCAGATGAGAGATGCAGTCCTTTCTCACAAAGGACTTAATGACATTGGATGTTGAAAGCTGGTACCAGATGGGGGATCTATGATGCTCTAGTCCCCGTGATAACTGCTTTTCTTCCTTGGACCCTGAGAAGCTGTGGCTCTTCAGCCCTGCAGGAGGAGGCAGAAATCCTCATTTTGGGTGCTAGAAGCATAAAAATATGCAAACTTTCACTTGAAATGGAGGACAGGAAAAGAGTTCCCTCTAACTGCTTGCAGACCTTGGCTCCTCTGAAAGCCTTTGTTTACCTGTGTTGCTTGCTCTTATTTTAACTTGCTTTAATGATTGGCACCACTTAGCTAAAACATGTAGTTTTTTAAAACATCTTACTGTTGAATCCCTACAAGCTACATGCCCCTGGGGAAGGTGTGACCAGGTGTCCCCTAAGATCACCATCTGAGGGGCATCTAAAGGATATTTGCTAACTGGTGCACAAATGTACAAGCCTGCTGAAAACAGGCATCAGGAGCATCGGCTGGATGATTTTACCCTCAGCAAGCTGGAGGGTCTCTCCCAGACCAAGGGCTTTAGCAAGCACTTGGCTCCACTCTGTCCAAGAAGCAGGGCACAGTGATGATATGGGTGGAGGGATAGAGAAGGATTTGTACCTACAAAAGTGTCCACTACCAGCAATTGCAGGTGTGGGTTAGGTGGGCAGGACATCTCCAGAGGAACACTCAGACCCAGGAGCAAGGCATAAAGGCCTCTTCCCACAGAGCAGGTACTGTGGTGAGTCACTTCCTTGCTCAGTTTTTCCCAAGCATTGCTCAGAAGAGGAAAAAATGCCCCTTTTGTTGATGGGATACCCGACTGGGAGCTGTGCCAGTTTTGCTGTGGCCTTGGGGGAGTTTCTTAGCATTGGTGAGGGTCTGAGGTATTTAAATACCTTTCTGAAGTTGGGTCTTCATTTCCCTGGGTTTCCAGCCTCTCTGTTTTGTATAATCTTTTCAGACTGTAAATGTTTTAGAGCAAGTGTCTTTTATTATGTACAGCACCTAGCACCACAGAACCCATTTGATAATGTTACTAAAAGCCCTGTTACATACCACCAAGGGCAAAGGTGGACGCTGAATCAAAGGAGTTCTCATTAGCAGGCCAGGCAAGGATGCTGGAGGAACTACCACGCTTTGAGACATGACACATATGCACCCAAGAAGTCATGAGCTCCCTTGAAAGCCACCTGACATTCCCCCGTGATCTTGCAGGATGCTAAAGGGATGTCTGACAGGCACAGCCTTTGATTGCTATTGTAACATAGAGAATATTAGCAGAATTGGGCATTGGATCCATCCCTCGGTGCCCGCCTGTGCCTGAATTACTCAGTATTTTGATGTTGCTGTGGTGGGACCTCCCCTCCCAGGTAATCTTGTTGGCAAGTTGCGGTGACTTTGGCTTAGTCTTTGGGAAGTTGTTCTGGGGAGTGGAAAGTGGAACATCCCGTAAGCAATTAGCAGGAGGAACACGTGCATTGCAGATGGTTAATCTGCCTGCTTTCATGTGAACAAAAGAGAAGTCCCTTGAATGAAAGGAAACGGGTAACTTTAATGCAAGCTACAGTAAATGCAAATTAACTTCACAAATAAAGAAGCTTTTCTTCTTGGAGCCAAGAAAACATTTCTCAAAGTCTGTATTTTAGATATACAATAATCTCTTTTATACCTCAGAAAGCCGTCCCTGCCGTGAGCAGTCTGATATCTTCCTTGCAGACTGTAATCAGTCCATCACCAGCACTCAAGGATGAATATTAATGTTTGATTGTTCTCTTTGTATTCCAGCACGTCCAGTTGTGGGGCTGGAACCAGACTGACTTCCCCCACAGCCTGCAGCCTGACTGGCCGCAAGTTTAGACTGGAGCCCAAGAAGGTGCCTCAAAGGGAGCACTGGGGCATCCAAAGTTCTTGATCTGGACCACTGCCCTCCCCAGCACTAGGGTGTATCAGATTTTTAATCCACCGATCCATGATGCTGCAAAGATCCTGTATCATTTCAACTTGCCCCAGGGATCTCACCCTTTGCTAGGGATGCCAGAGCTGATCAGGGCTGTGTACCCCTTCGAGGACACCCATCTTTCTTCAGGTGGTCCAGGACAGCCTGGGGGCCAGGCAGAGGCAACAGCTTTAACCTGAGGGGGGGATGCAGCTGAGACAAACAGAAAGTTTGGGACACTTCAGGCAAGGGAGCCCACGCTGGTTAGGACAACCACCACTGCCCTCTCCCATCACAGCAGTGTCGAGGCAGAAAGGTGCCTCAGTTGAACACCCTCTGGCTGAGATCAAATTTTCATGAGCAGGGCAAAAGGTGAGGGGCAGCAGCCCGCAGTCACGGGGTGAGACAGGTCTGTGCTTATGGAGCAGCTGGAGTCACTGCTAATGGCCTGGCTACTCAGATGCAGGGGAAGAGGGGGACCAGATGGAGATGACCGGCTGGACCAGGTGGCCAAAGGGTCTGGGAAAGCACTGCCTGAAGATAAATACCATCAACCATCCAAGGTAATGCCCCAACCTCAAAACTATCCAGCAGAGACTCCCAAAGGAGTAATCTCAGCCCCCCTTGGCACCCATCAGGGCAAGCTGCGTCTCCAGCCCCAGCACTGCCCATCCCACCTCCAGCCCAGTGCAAAACAGATCGCAGCCACTCGGATAATGCACGGGAGAATACGCAACACCAGTTTCCAGCAACGGCTCACGTTATCACAGTGCTGGCTCTTTCTACCTGAAGTTCATGAAAAGGATGTGAAATCCAAAGCAGTGGCGGGCTTCTCAGCCCTTTCCAGCATGACAGATTTGTAAGTCAGTAAAGCTGATGGCATTTGTGAGGATTTGGTTGCAGATGGATCAAAGAAAATCCATCCCAGGAGAGAGCATTTGCAATGAGAAGCGGAGTCTGTGTGTGAGACAGGGAGGAGGGAGCACAGTGGGGGTAGAGGAAAGGACATAAAGCAGAAAATTATTTTAATTTCCTTCTCCTTCAGGCTCTTTATTAACACCCTGCCAGATCCCTCTCCCTGGCTGTTGCAGCAGTGTTAGGGGCCAGGCTAAATGTGATGGCAGGTGGGTGCAAATCAGGGGCAAGACAGACGAAGGAATCTACACATCTCACATCTCTCACAGCAGCCCTGAGAGCAGAGGGGGGTTCACAGGGATATTCCAGAGATGGGGAAGGAATGAAGGACTGGTGACAGCTCCTGCTTCTTGTGACTGATCCAGGTGACCTGCTACAAACACCAGCCTGAGAGGTGCTAACAAGAGAAGCTGCAATATCCTGGTCAATCCAAACCTGCTCGGGTCTGTACATCACCTACTGCCAACACAGCCACGGCAGCCAAGCAGCCACTTGCCTTCAAGGCTTGCCTGCAAGGTGACCCTCATGGCCTGGTCCTCAGAAGGACATGCAGGCAGGGAGAGAGGAGAAAGCTGGGGCTGGTACTGGGCTTTAAGTCCATCCTGGAGCTGGAGAAAAGGGCATCTCGTGGTATGGAAAAGAGCAATCAATTTCAGTCCTCAAGTGTGGAGCTCCTGCTTCTCCCTTGGCTTCCTAAAGAGATGGGGCTTGCATGGTGAACAGGGGAGAACTGTGCTGTCCAGAGGCCTGCCAGCCCTGACACCTGAAGCTTCTAAACCTTCAGGCCGTTTCCAGCCCATGATTTTCAGAGGGACAGAGACCCTAGAGAGATAAATTCCCCACAAATGTCATGAGCTGGATGACTAAACAGAAGAGGGAGACCCTGTTATTTTCTCCACAGAGGAGAAGCAGCTGGTGCTCAACCCCTTGGTAGACAACAGAGAATACTCACATATACACATACACAAATGTGTGCACATAGACATAGAGCCAAGCTGAGAAGCACTTTGGGCAGATTTCACACCTTTCTGGATGCCAGAGAGTGCAATTGTGGGAGAGGGAGGCACAGGAAAGATGGCTCTGTGGCTTGATACGGGTTCTAACTCATTTTCAAAATCAAGATTCAAGTAACCAAGTGAAACAAAGTCAGGACTGAGGGAGACAATAAGGAGACGGGGCAATTCCTAACTCTCCTTGAGATGTCTCGGCGGGTGGGCGACTGAGCGAGCGTCTGGAAGCCTCCGCTCCGTCAGGGGCACGGGAAGTTACAGCAACACCAGCGAGACAGGCCCTGGAGTATTAGCACTAATAGCCATCTCAACCAAATTAATTCAAATTGCGTTCAGTCGACCATTAAAGCGTTGTTGGTGGCAGCGCTTCCCCATCCGCTCACATTTTCATGAAGTAATTAAAGCCATTAGAATGTAAACCAGCTCTTTTGGCTTGGGAAGGAGAGAAAGCAGGAAGGAAAAAGGGAAGCTGAATAACAGCTTAGCTAATTCAGCTAATATTCCCATTATTTCCATATATACTAATTAGTTCCCATTCTCCAGCCATTTCCATACCGATGCATAGGCTTGGATCCTCTGCAGAGGTGCCTACACCTCTGTGCAGCAGCACGTCCTGACCCCAGCTCAACATCCATCTCAGGAGGGTGCAGGCAGCGGGGTTTCTGCCTGCCAACCCTTACCCCCCCCAGGGGTTCTCACCCCTGGATGCAAGTCTGCTCTCTCCCCCATTGCGAATGTGTGGGAGGAGGGGAAAGAGCAAACAGGTTTTGCGCTCAAAGGAACGAGAAACCTCCACGAACCCCATAGCAAACGGAGAGAAATAGAAGATCTGAGGGAACCACGCTGTCCTGGGAAGTCGTTTCACGGCTGAGAAATCCTCCCTGTGACATTCAGCTGCAACGTGGGTCCCCATGAGTGATGGAGCTACTGCTGCAGGGTCTTTATTTGTTGGGCAACTGAAGGGGAATGACATTGCCGCTGGCAGATGGCCAAAGGCAGTACCTGGGGCTTCGTTGTCTGCCTGGCACTGGCCCACATGCTGGAGGGCAGGCAAGGCTTGGGGCCAGCAGGACCTGCAGTGAAGATAGCTTTGTTACAAGTCCAGTGGTTAGAGACAAATGAGCTGGAAAGTGGAGAGACTAGAGAGAAAGGGATGCCCAACAAGGTCCTCATCCTCACTGTCCCTGCTGAACCACCCCTCTGGGATGGCAGGTTTCTCAGGTCATACTGAGGACCTGGGCAGCACAAGCCTCTGCCCACATTGAACCAGGTCACACTGCAGTGAATCTTGAAGAACATAGCTGGCTCCCTATGCATTTTGCGTAGGCTTGAGCCATGCAGAAAGAGCTGTAATGGATGAACAGGGCAGGATATAGTCATGCAAATACCTGGGAAGAAGTTCATTGTGGATGTGCTTTCCTTATCTCTGGCTCTCTGCAGTCTGTCCCTCAGAAGCTCACCTCTGCTCCACGTAGGCAATGTGAGGATGCAGGTTATCTGACATTCATTTTCAAGGCAGAGCACAGCAGAGGAGTTCAAGGGCATCTAAGGGACATGTGTCTGTGAAAAGCAAGTAATAATTCCCTCCCTGCAGGGACCCTGAAGGAGACCAAAGGGCAAGTAATTCTGGACATGGCAGATATTTGGGGTCTCTCCTGAGCTCAGTCCATGCTTTATTGGGCTATTTCTCACCTTGGCTGACTGATCTCAACACTATGAAGCTAAATACCTGGCAGCATCATGCAGCCTACAGGACCCAGGATGGTATACCCAGTTGGGCTTGTGGTCTCGCACATCAGCAGGTGGGAGCATCAGGCTGAGAGCTTGACCTTCCAAAGAGGTCAGTCATCTGAAGCTTGATGTGCCCGAAGCCCAGCTGGGCTAGAGAGCTTGTGTGCTCTCCTGGCTTAAGCTCAGCTCACTGACTTTGCACGGGAGTGGCCTAGGAGAATTGAGATGAAGCATCCCATGTGTGCGGTGCTGGGACACGGCAATGGGTAGCCGTGCACAGCTACTGGGACTGTTTGAGTGCTCATCAGTGACAAGATCAGGACATTTTCAGGTGGCTTGCAGCTTGGTCCAGGTATTTCCCAGGGCTCTTTTAGTGAAAATGCCCCCAGACTCCTGTACCAGTATGACAGAGGAGCAGCAACAGCAGGCAGGAGATGCCACATACCCCCAGAGTGGGTTTGCAGCCAGATGCATGACAAGGTGGAACAGCACCCCATAACACTGCTTTCCCAGCATGATTCAGCTCAGGCCCTAAGGATGGATGCCAAGTCTAGAGTATCCTTCACACAGCCCTGGGACATCATTTTATCAACATGCTTGGGCAGCAGAGAAAAAAATTCATTCAGAAAGCGAAGGAACAAATTTACCTCTAGGATTACTGTTCTCTGGTTCAAATCGGAGGGTTTTCCCCAGGAACTACATCGCTATTGATTGCAGGGGGAGCAAGGGATGCCCATAGAGCTGTCTTCAAACTGGGGTCCCCCCCAGCAGCTGCTCTTACACACAGACTGCAGAGATCCTGGAGTAAGAAGCACTGGGAAGCAGTGGGAGGAGGAAGGAGCTGCATTTATCTGGCAGATCTTTGTAGCGGGGCTCCACTCAGGGCTCCCCCAGCGCAATCTCACCGCTGCTCTCACAAAGTGCTCCTCTGAGAGCGAGGAGCACGACACAATGCATCAATCACCCCGGGCGTTCATCCCACCTGGGCCTCTCAGCGCGATCTGGGGAGCAGCGCTTTCAATCAGGCAACATTAAAAATAAAGAGAGATTCACTTTTCCATTGGCATCAGCAAAAAAGAAAGAAGAAGAAGACGCCAATTGAACCCAAGGGGCTAAATAGCATCTTTCACTCGGTTTTCTATGGGCTCCCAAAACTATGGGATAAAACTGAAATGTCTCTTTCTGTCTCCTTTTCTTCCTTTTTTTATTTTAATAATTCCTGGTATGCAAGGCCTTGTGCCGGGGCTGGTATTGTGGGTGATGAATCCTGAGTCAGGCGGCGGGGAGGTTTGTGTCCTATCAGCGTGTGCTTGCCATGGTTTGGGATAATGCGCCTGCCGGCTTGTCAGGTGCTGATGGGGAGCAGGAGGGGTGGGGTGGGGGGCTGAATGCATTTTTGATTGCTATAATTGCCACAGATTGGATGCTTGAGAGGAGCTAATTAACAAGGAGGCTATGGGCGGATTATACTTGCAGAACAGAATCCCATGCAGATCCTTTCCCTTTGTGCCACATGTATGAGATCATTGGTAGGTGATTATGGCTGTGAATACGGTGCTAATTTACTTTGCACGTCTGACGAAAATCCTGTACATAATAAACCACGGAGGCAACTTAAAGTGACCCAGTTCAGAGGGGAAGGACAGCCTTGGCTGCTAAAGCACTGAACCCAGAGCTAAGCTCCTGAGGCCTCCTACTTTCTCTGAATAACTGTGGCTGAGAAACAGCTCTTTCCCCTGCCTCAGTTTCCCTCCCTACCAAAGGGAGAAGGCGAGCTCATAGCTATGGGTGTTTACAAGGCTCTGTGCACCCCCTCAGGGAGGATGCTGTAAAGCAAAGAAGGGGAATATCATCATGCCACGGGAGCAGATCAGACAGCGCAACAAAAATAGCAGCCAGAAAGCTGTGCACTTGGAAAAAATACACATCTTTGTGAGCACTCTTGCTCTCAGAAGAAAGGAGTGTAAGCAGCAGCCCCAGCTGTTCCTGCAGCCTCAGGATTAGGGAGAACTGGCAGGCAGGAATAGCTCTGCCATGCTGGTCCTGCTGCTCCTATGTTGTCTCACCAACATATCTCCTCACATTCTCCCAGGCTCACTTCTGGTCCCTGGGGCCCTGAGCAGGAGAGGAGCAAAGGTTTCTCCTTAAAGGTAGCCCTTGTTCTGCTGGAGATGCTTGGGCTGGGGTTTAACCCAAGCTCTGATTTCAGGGCAAGTCTACACTTATTTTTCTCTCTGTCTGCTGGGCAATCCTGGTGACTGAAACTGAGGAGCTGCCCTATAGCTGCTGTGCCAACATACAGCTGGAACATCACCAGCCAGGCAGGGAAGAGTTACTGGTCACAGAGACTGAGCATCCATCCATCCATCCATCCATCCATCCATCCATCCATCCCCCCACCCACCACTCCCTCCATCCCTGAGGGTTTGGGGGGCTGAATGCATTTTTGATTGCTATAATTGCCACAGATTGGATGCTTGAGAGGAGCTAATTAACAAGGAGGCTATGGGCGGATTATACTTGCAGAACAGAATCCCATGCAGATCCTTTCCCTTTGTGCCACATGTATGAGATCATTGGTAGGTGATTATGGCTGTGAATACGGTGCTAATTTACTTTGCACGTCTGACGAAAATCCTGTACATAATAAACCACGGAGGCAACTTAAAGTGACCCAGTTCAGAGGGGAAGGACAGCCTTGGCTGCTAAAGCACTGAACCCAGAGCTAAGCTCCTGAGGCCTCCTACTTTCTCTGAATAACTGTGGCTGAGAAACAGCTCTTTCCCCTGCCTCAGTTTCCCTCCCTACCAAAGGGAGAAGGCGAGCTCATAGCTATGGGTGTTTACAAGGCTCTGTGCACCCCCTCAGGGAGGATGCTGTAAAGCAAAGAAGGGGAATATCATCATGCCACGGGAGCAGATCAGACAGCGCAACAAAAATAGCAGCCAGAAAGCTGTGCACTTGGAAAAAATACACATCTTTGTGAGCACTCTTGCTCTCAGAAGAAAGGAGTGTAAGCAGCAGCCCCAGCTGTTCCTGCAGCCTCAGGATTAGGGAGAACTGGCAGGCAGGAATAGCTCTGCCATGCTGGTCCTGCTGCTCCTATGTTGTCTCACCAACATATCTCCTCACATTCTCCCAGGCTCACTTCTGGTCCCTGGGGCCCTGAGCAGGAGAGGAGCAAAGGTTTCTCCTTAAAGGTAGCCCTTGTTCTGCTGGAGATGCTTGGGCTGGGGTTTAACCCAAGCTCTGATTTCAGGGCAAGTCTACACTTATTTTTCTCTCTGTCTGCTGGGCAATCCTGGTGACTGAAACTGAGGAGCTGCCCTATAGCTGCTGTGCCAACATACAGCTGGAACATCACCAGCCAGGCAGGGAAGAGTTACTGGTCACAGAGACTGAGCATCCATCCATCCATCCATCCATCCATCCATCCATCCATCCCCCCACCCACCACTCCCTCCATCCCTGAGGGTTTTAGGAATAGGTTGGACTACACTATTCCCCTGACTTGATTTGGAGAGCTGGAGAAGGGTTTGTCCGCAGTCCTTTCACTGCTGTCTGCCCTGGTGGGAGTTAGGCTGGGCAAAATTGAAGGGCTTTGGCTTGTCCAAGCAAAGCAGAAGTTTCCCAGCAGGAATGCTTTGCTAGGAGTCAGGCAGCTTGCTTAAGTACCGGTAGACTCTTTTAGAAAGTTGCAGTATTGCTTACAAATAAATCACACTTTTCCATTCAAAAAATGGAAGTGACATTTGCAGATTTGGTTGGACCTTTTATAGTATTGGGTAATTTCCACTTGAAATGTTTTCTGCACTTTTCAATGGATTTTTCTTTGTGTGTGTGTGTTCTTTTATTTTTTTCATCAAAGTCAGCATTTTCATAGGAAAAAAAGCAAAACCATTTTCCAAGGTTTCCTTTAACTAAAGTCAACGTTTTGGACTCAAATTATATACTGGGAGTTGATCTGTGGAAGGAAAAGGTCTATTTTACCACAGTAATTTTTTCATTAAGGTTACTCTTTCAACAATAATGGCTCCCCATTGATAACAAAATGAAAATATCACTGGAGGATCTCCTAGTAAGAACACAGTGTTTCATAATATTTCCTCAGGTTTATTTCATTCTGTGCTTCGTTATTATGCTTGGTATGATGGTTCCTAGAATACAAAACTCCACAGCCAGCTTTGTCCTGCAATCAAGAACTACTCACCTAAAATTTAAGTTTAAATTAATCAAGCCCAGAGAGAGAAATAGACCTGTCTGCAGGTTTAAAAACGGGAATAATTTCAACAACAGGAAAGGGTTTTCTTCTAGAAAAAGCAAAAGGTGAAAAAATGGATTTCCACTTCTGCCATGACTGAATTTAAGAGAACAATCCATGAATGAGAAAGGATTGTTCTGTTGAGGGAAAAGGTTGCTGCCAATTAGCAATCTGGGCTGCTGGAGTCCAGGGAGATAAACTGGAGAGGAAATATTTCATTTATTGAGAGGCAGGATTGACTGTCTGCGAATGCTTTTAGACAAGATAACGATTGAGCCTGCCCTCTGCACATCTCTCCTCTCTTCCTACAGGGACAAAGGCAGAGCATCCACAGATTGTGTCTCTGCAGAAAGGAAGAGTAGCCTAAGACGTGAAATAATACAGAGAAATGAAAAGATGTGTCTCACATGCAGGCTAAAACCCTCTTCTCGGAAAGAACCAGGGCTTAAGCTTTGAATAAAGCTCACAAAATTGATGGGGCCAAAGCTTGGTGTACCATGGGGGAAGAGACCTGCCTATCACCGGGTGCCTGGATCCTTCATGAAGGGAGGATGTCTCTACCCTGCACCCTACTCTTGACCCACCCCAGCTCATTGCCACAGAAACCATTCATGACACTTCAGTCCAGGTCACAGTTTTGATGCTGGCAATTTTCTGACAATGTCCCGACACCAAATTTTGTTTTGGACCATTTTAAACCACGTCCCTGTCATGCTGAATCTTCTCTTTTTGAGCAAATCCTCCTTTTTTTTTTTTTTTCCCCTCTCCTTGGTAAAACGTTTTCCATCTCTCCAGGTCAAACTCTGGAAATTTTCCTTTGGAAAGTTGGAGAGTGGACAGGGTGGAAGGCAGGGATCAAATCCAAAATCGAGGAGTGACCTCCAAAGACAATGTGATGGTGAGCTCAGTGGGAGGGTGATGGTGGGAAGAGGGAAGGAAGACACGCAAGAGGATGTCGTAAGGGGGTTGGCCTTTTTTAATCATCCACATTGGAACATTGGCATGATTTTCCCTAATTTCTAAGCAAAATATGTATCTCTGATGCTGAGGAAAGACAGGTTGTCACAGATGTGGAAGAGGCCAGGTAGAGATACCGGCAGTGCACATTGCTGAAGGAGCCACATTAGCATATTGGCATTTGGGCTGGTGCCTTATCTGGGGCTGACTTCTGAATTAAAAGTAATTCCAGGTACTCTCCTTCTCCTGGAGCAGTTTGTTACTTTATTATTAGGATGGATTTTTGTTCCGTTGAGCCCTACTTTCCCCCACCGAGGGGCCGGAGAGGTCAAGTCCTGCCCTGGGGAGAGGAGGGGGTGGCCGTGAAGGCACAGCCTTGTCTCCCCAAAGCACTGGTGGGGAAGGAGGCGCGGGGCCGGCTGATAAGGGACGGGAGGGGAGGCGAAGAAAGGCCCGATGACGAACCTGGCCCAGACAATGAAGCGCTATCCGGGCATGCAGGCTGGCCGCCGTTGGAGTGCACAGCCCAGATAACGAAGCGCCGCGTGCCTGAGACCACCTCCTGTAGGTGTTGGGATGCTGCAGTCCCCTCCATCGCTTCCCAGCACCACCATTACCAGCCACAGCTTCTGGGGGGTGCCAAAAATCTGCTCTCTCCCACCCACCCCTGTGATGTGCAGACAGCATTTCTCCCTGCTGACAGCCCTCCTCATCCTGCTTCCACAACGGGCTCTCGTCCTTCGCATCCTCAAAAAAAGAGGAGTCACATTAAATACTATAAAGCATTTGATGGCCAATGGGTAAAATGAATGGGCTTCTTTATGACTGCAATGATCATTAATGAAACTTTAGGGTCCCTGGTGGGACTGTGGAACAGAATAAATGACCTCTTGCTAGTCATTTTCTCCCTGGTTTCTAAGACTCTGCACCAGAAATGATCCAGCTTCATTTAAGGAAAATCAGATTAAAAACAGATTAGAGTAAAAGCACCTCATGCCCCTGTTCTGATTTAACTGTGATGAAAAACAGACCATGAAGTAACTTTATAATGGGAGGAAGCTCATTTAAATATTCTCCTCCCAACAGAAAGAGATTTAAGAATTAAATGAATGAGGAGATTTTCTCTTTAACGAGATTAGCCTTCTATAATTGCTCATTACAGACCACTCAAGAGATTCAGAAGAAAAAAAGTTATACAACATACCTGGAAAACACTGCATTAGAAACCAACAAAACCTGCCCCTTCACCATCAGTTCCAAAAAGTGAAAGTCAAACTAGTTTCTACTTACAAATCACTCATCTAAAGTGGCTGCAACTCCTCCAGATCCTCTCTGCAATTACATGGCTTTATAAAGAAAGCACAACAGAGGCTTGAGATTTGCAAACCTTAATACATTTGCTAAAAATTCTCCCCTTTCCCCATGGAAACACAGATTTTATTTTTGACTGTCAGCTGTCTGGCAAGGCCATGTGATTTCAGTTCATCTTTCCAAATTTCATCCCTACCGAAATATATAGACTGGGCAGCGCCGTCCCTTCTGGGTTTGAAAGGTGGCTCAAATCAGAAGCAACAGGGAGAGGTTAGACTAGAAGTTTTGTGTCTGAACTTGAAGCATTTGGGTCTGAAGTCTCAGCTTTGGGCTGAATAATGATACCACGGTAAGAACACATACACACGTACTCCTTCATCCCTCTCTGACTGTGATTTATATTTAGTGTCAGGCTCTTTTGGATGCGCTGAAACTAATATTCAGAGCAAGCTTTTCTTACAAAGTGGGATTGAGCAGTTGCTTTCCCCGTTCCAGCTGACGGGAGCAGGCACTAAATGAGATCAATAGCACTCTTTGTTAGCAAGTGTTCCTCCATGTGCTGCGTATTCCCAACGATCCTCTTGCTCCTTTTCTTTATCTCTTCACCTGCAGTGGTTGCCATGGACCGGCGCTCGGCAGCCGGCACCGCCGGCACGCAGACATCTCTCAGCCCTGTGCTGCAGGATGGATCTCACACCTTTCACATCCCTAGACCCCTTTTCCAGCCATTCTACAGCTGGAAAATTTTCTACACAAAAGCTACTAAACACAGGGAGAGATTCTGCTCCCTGAAATTTGGCTGCCTCAGAATTGAGCACATCATCTGTGTAATCTGTCCTGTCCTCCCTGAGGTCAGAGAGGAGAGGGGCGTTTCCAGAGGATGCTCTGCTCCACTCCAGGATGGAGTTTTAAGGCAGGTGGGACAAAATGAGTGGTCCAGGAGGCCACTTTCTCCCTTCATCTCCTTCAGGATCAGCTCAGACCAGACCACTTGCTCTCAGGGGCTGAAGTCAAGAGAGCTGGATCCTGACCAGTATCGGCAGGGTTTGATAAGGCACAGTGTGGCACAGCCACGCTGAATACTGGAAATCCCCCCTGGTTGTGATACCGGGGTGTCAGGCTGCATGGCCACAGCCACGTCCTGGAAAGCTGGTGCTCACAGGGGTGGCCAAAGCAGCTCTCCAGGGCCATCGGCTGTTCGGCACAAGGCAGTGGTCAACACACCAGTGGCTGCTTCCCCGGCTGCTCAAGCTGCTCAGCCCTTTTCTGTCAAAACATTTGGGTTTGAAGAAATTTTTTTCTTCCAGTTTCTCTTTGTTATCAGACATCAAGTCCATTTCTACAGCTGTTAGCATTGGTTTACTTTGATTTATACTTCCTTTCCAGGTTTGCAAAGGCAAACAGACATCGGCTACCCACTGATTGCATTCCCATATAAATTTGTGCTGGTACCAGAGCCAGGGTGGAAAGTGAAAAGTGCCATTAATGAATCCTGCATTTCATCTCTATCCACCCACGATCTGACGCTGTGTGCTCCCCCCTGAGCTCACCAGGGCTTGGGAGACGCTCCTAATCATGCATCAGATAAGAGAAACTCAGCTTAACCGTTCTTGGCCTTGAATGCATACAAATAGGCTTTATGTTAATATTTGCAAATAGCTTCTCAGAGGAGAAAGATATCTCCCAAGCTTCTCATCTTCTGGGGTTCTCCAGGCGATGGAGGGGGACAGAGGCAGCTGTCAGCACAGCCCGGGGATGGGGACTGAGGCAGAATCACAAATATTCAGCTCAATTCACCCAGCTGATGGGAAAGCCAGCAGCCCTGTGAGGTCCTGGCTCCCTGAAGCACCCAGAGGGCACCCTGTGGGAGGTCTCCTGAGTGGAGCTGGGCAATGTTTTTTCAGTGAATTAAGAGGAGGGTTTTTTTGCTGAAAACCAGACTTTCAGCAGGGCTGGAGCTATTTGAGAATTCAGGTCAAACGTAGCAAGGAGTCTAGGTGGAGACGAAAGGAGGGCGTTTTGAGAGAGAATGTCAAAACATTTTCTCTCTTTCTTTTTTTTCCCCCATTACAAAGTAATTCTTTTTTTTTTCTTCAAAAATTGCCCTAATTTTCGGGAGACACTACAACAAAACACAGACAAACAAACCCATCTGCACAGATTGAGTGGAAGATGGGGGCTGACTGGAAGCCACCTTTTCCTATCTTTGTTTTCACTCGGGGAGCAGAGGGGACTCAGGGAGAGGGGGCTGCTCTTGGAAAGTGGAAAAAAAACCTCACATTTTTAGCTCATCCAAACCATTCTCCACAGCCAGACACTGACCTTACCACTCTGTTAGTGAGCCAGCTCCTGCCCTGGAGTGGATAAGGATGGAGTAGCTGGGACAATGTTCTATCAAAGACCTCTATAGCTAGGCCTCTGGGGTATCTATAGAAGCAAAGTTCATCATTTTTTCCAGGAAAAGAGGAGAATTTGCCAAATTCATTGCTGGGGTGGTGGTGACCTACTCCCCACCATCCCCGCTGAGCTGGCTGCCTGGGGAGCAATGACTCTGTTGTCCCCACAGCATGGCAAGGGAGAGGATTTCATTCCTCCCATGCTGTCACCTCAACACCATCTATCCCTGCTAGAGACTTGGAAATTAAACTAATAAACAAAGCAAGCAACACCGCTTGTGGAGGCTAATGTACCATAATGCTCTGACACACAGGCAGCCTCTGCCTCACGCTGAGCAGAGAGGACGTGTTTGAAAAATGCATTTTCCTTTGACAGCAGTTATTTTAACATTATCTTTCTTTTTTTTACTTCAAATAAGGCATTTACTTTCCCCCAGCTCATAATCTCCTTACAGAGGAGAGCAGAGGGCGGTGGGGAAAGGCAGAACAATTACACTTTTTAACACAGTCAAGGTTGGTGGGATTTAAATCATGGGAAAACAAACAGAATTTAACTGCCTGGCTGAAGTCACATTCATGTCATGGGTATTTATGGCAATCGTCACTAACAACAGTAGAAGATCAGATGTTGCTGAGAGCCTGAGTGCCAGCTGGGGAGCAGGGGCTGGCTCTGCCCATCAAGGTGTGATCTTTAAAGCAAGGCTGGGCCATCAGCTCAAGGGAGGTTATCCTGCCCTTCTACTCTGCCCTGGTGAGGCCCTATCTGGAATATTGTGTCCAGTTCTGGGCTCCCCAGTTCAAGAAGGACAGGAAACTGCTGGAGAGGGTGCAGAAAAGGGCCACAAAGATGATTAAGGGCCTGGAACATCTCTCCTACAAGGAGAGGCTGAGCGACTTGGGTCTTTTTAGCCTTGAGAAGAGAAGACTTAGAGGGGATCTAATCAATGCTTACAAATACTTAAAGGGAGGGTATCAGGAGGACGGGGCTGGTCTTTTTTCAGTGGTGCCCAGTGACAGGACAAAAGGAAATGGGCACAAACCTGAGTATAAGAAGTTCCACCTAAACGTGAGAAGGAGCTTCTTTACTGTGAGAGTGGTAGAGCACTGGAACAAGCTGCCCAGAGAGGTGGTGGAGTCTCCTTTGGAAACATTCAAAAAACTCGCCTGGACAAGTTCCTGTGCAACCTGCTCTGGGTAGACCTGCTCTGGCAGGGGGGGTGGACTAGATGATCTCTAGAGATCCCTTCCAAGCCCATATGATTCTATGATTCTATGTGTGCACCTGCGTCCCTGCCTGTGCCCAGGTGTGTTTGGTTGTGCTTGGTCCATGTGTTTGGTGGCTATCCCTGAAAGACCTTTGTTGGTCCCCCTGTAGCAACTGCCCCAGGAACCAGGTGAGCACACAGCATCCCTCGACGTGTCTCTGTCTGCACATTCAATCTGGGTCAAGACCCAGCTTACCTTTTCCCTGCAGTGAAGATTTGCTAAGGGACACCCAAGTGAACCTGTTTTTGGAAAGACACAGCCTGGGCACCTCTCGAGGTCCAATCCATGCGGTTTGGATGGAGTGGGTATAACTGGGACCATGGACACAGCAGCCTCTAAATATCGACTGATGGTATTTCACTTCCCTGAGCATCTCCCCTCAGCCAGCTGAGCAGTGTCCTAATGGGTCAATTCCCCAGCAAAACCATCTCATCTCCATGCTGGGAAAATAAACCCCATACTGCCAGAACCATTGAATTGTTTCAAAGAATAAAATCTACTTAAAAATCACCCTTTTCCAATTCCCAAACAGGTATGCCCATATTAATAAAGCGAAGTGCTCTCACCCAGAACAGCTCCGGCAGGGAAAAGGGTTTTAATGCACTGAGCAGGAGGGAAAAATCAACTTGCAAGAAGAAGAGCACTGGGTCCCCTGGGCCTGGGCAAGGGCACGGTTTACAGACCTTTTTTAATCAAATTGCACTTAAAAAGCAGAAAGGGAAAAGCTCTCTGAGAAGTCTAACCCTTGGGCACCTCAAAGATGAGGGCATAAAATGTATCATATACTGAGTCAGAGGAAAGAAAAGGGCATGGAAGGAAAAGGGCACCTCTCATTTTGGAGGTGGAAAGTAAAGGAGGGAAGGGGCCAGACAGATCATCTGCTGGCTGGTTGAATTGGATTCAAACCCATCTCAAGGCACAATGGCTCCAAATGGGACCCATAAGTCTTCCACAGTGGGAGCAGCTTTCAGCTGGACCTCAGCATCCCCTTATCCAGCTCCCTGCTGTGATCGTACTCCGTGCTTGGGTTTATTCATGTTGGAGGCTCTGCAGGGAAGGAAGAACATGAGAACTTACTGCACCTGAGGAACTAGACAAAATACTTAATAACAACATCAGTGAAAATCAATCAAACCTGCGCCAAAAGAATGGGAAATCTCCATTCTGCCCTCTGGACAGCACTCTGCAATGGAGATGTTGGAGGTGGAGGCTGATGTAAAACTGTTGCAATGTGAATATTGAAATTCCAGAGGCACCAAGCACATCTGCACAGACAGGAAAATTATAGTTACCGCACTTGGGTGGTATGACAAGTAATTTTTTTTGCACCCCGAAAAACAACTCAATTGTGGGAGGAATATGTCAGTTGCAATTTTGTAACTTAATGAAATAAATCAACCAGATGGAAAGAAGACTTGAAGATGAGCCCACACAGTCTCGTGGGAACACAAAGGCCACATGAAGCCAGTTGCTGGGAAGCCGAGAGCTTGTCTGGAAGACTTTGGAGCCACCCTTGGGGTGATGACAACAAATTCCCCCAGTGAGGAAGCATCTTTGAACTTTCTCCAGTCTCTGTGGCTGAGGTTTCAGGAACACATGGCCACAGAGCTACAAAAAAGGCAACTTCTTGCTCAGCTCAGCAGTGATCTCAAGGAACTCTGGATGGAGCCTTTCTCTTCCTGACCTGCTGGGACACTGCTGTGTCTCCTAATAGGAACAAAACCTGAAAACCTAGAAGGCTGGTATCTGTAAGATGAGCAGAGAGTGGCAGCAGGAAGAGACAGAGCCATGCAGAAAGGCTGGGAGAAACAGCACGGCTTAACCCTGCGAAGATGAGGAGACACTTCCAGCACTCACCAAAGTCCAAGCAGACTGAGTAAACAGAGAGCAGAAGAGTCAGAGCAAGGCTTGACAAACCCTGCACTGCTCCCTTGTCACGTAAAGGAGGCAGAAAATGTGTGGCAGGTAAACAAGGAGCATCTTCCCACAACAGAAGCCCAAGACAGCACATCCTTTGGCCAAGGGTACGTAACACCGCCTGCCTAAAATAACCCCCAAAGGCCCACAGCAGCCGGTTCTCCAGAGAGGAGATTTTACAGCAGGAAATTGATTTCCAGAGGCTCCCTCATTAATTTTCATGGCACCCACGGTGTGGTTTTAGAACAAGCAGAATTATTAATGTTCAAAGTTACCCGAGCGCTGTCGGGAACACAAGGCCCTCTGAGAGTCAAAGCGGGACTGACAAATTGGGGAAGGAAAAGTCGGAATTGAGTGGGTGCATCCTTCAGGGCTCAGCTGGGTTTGTCTCCAGAGGCAGGCACAGGGAGAAAAGCAGAAACCTTAGAGAAAAGGTCCCTTGCCCCTCGATTTGCTCTTTTGTTTGGGAGGAAAAAAAAATAGCATAGATATTTAGCTTTTAAAAAGTGAAAAAATTGTCTAATTGCACTAGTTCAGGGCTGCCCTGCTTCTAAGCCACCCCGGGCTTCAAGGGAGCAGGAGAGCAGGCAATTAGGAAGGGCTAAATATTCCCCAGGGGTAGAGCTCGCCGCTGCCTGGTGATGCTGATATTGCCCTTGAAATCACATCTGAGCTTTGGTGACATCTCAGCTAATTAATGAGCAAACCAGCCCAAATCTCCCAGATTGAAGTATTAGTTCTGGTCAGACGTATACCAGTATCCCCAAAACTGTCCTGAATTATCTCCTGGCTAACACAGGAGGGTAAGAGCCTAGTAACTGTAAAGGCATCTCTGTCCGTCTCTCCTCCATCTGTCTTGGCACAAACAGCCCCATTGCCAAGCACCTCAATGATTTTGGGCAGCCCCATGCCTGCAGCCTGCTCCTGGCCACCCCAGCTATCCCTAACATCACCCCCCTCATTCCATCTCCAAACACAAGACCCAGCCACGGCAAGCTGGAGGGTTTTGCTGTGCCGGGGGATACTCGCTGACTGGCACCGCATCGCCCGTGATCTCGCCCCGTCGGAGCAAGAGGAAATAAGTACCATTTGTTAACATGCCAATCGTTCTTTACACTGGCTGATTAAAAAATAATTACCCGCAGCCATTATTGAGCACTCTTGCAAATGAGCTGTGGGAAGCTGCGACCATGTGCTTAGCACACAGTGTGTCTTGCTTGTTTCAATATTATTTTAATTAAGTATATCTGGGTAAAAGGCCTTTCTAATGTAACTTTCTTTTCATAAGCAGAGAGCAGGGCTTCGTGCTCGGCTGAGGGGTGCTGGACTGGTATAACCCAGTGTCCCTCCAGGCTGCTTCCAGCATGGTGGCAGAGCAGGACCCACTGCTTATTCAAGTTCAGAAATAATCTTACACAGACCCAGACCCACACAGGGAAGAGAGCTCATCTGCATCTGAGGGACACAGCTGCAGCAGATAGCTGGAAGGCATCACTGCCTTCAGACCGATCAGCTGGGGCCACCTAGGTTGGGCTGGGATGCGGATGGGGTGGAGGTGGTGACCAGGTACATCCCTTCTGGCTGAAGAGATTTGGGCCAGTTCTGCAGGCAGAGGAGACCAGCATTGCTGAGGTGAGCTGGACCTCCTGGCTACGTGGGAAGAGAGGACCTCAGTCAGAAGAGCTCTGGGAGAGCTTCATCCTACTGCAAGACCTCGGACCCCCAGCACAGCTTCACTTACCATGGATTTTTTTTGTTCTTTCCACAAAACAATTCACAAAAGAAAATAGAGAAGGGGTGGAGGGAAACTCACATGTGATGATTGCCCATCCACCTCCTGCAGCTGCCTTTGTGCGTGACTCAAAGCAGTCGCATCAGGCAATTCCATCACTTTCTTATTTACGTGTTTTCTCCTTCCCACATCCCAGGCAGGACTGTATTTAGCACAGCACACAGTTACCATCCTTTATTTGGCGGGGGGAGTGGGGGGAGAAGAAGGGGAGGGGGTGTTTGCCCTTTCACATGTGCTTACATTCTTTCACGTAGACTTTAAGCTGCAGCGTTGGTTTCAATTATCTCTTGTTTGCAAGTGAATTAAGTCAGCAAACACATTTCGGATCCTCGGCCGGTGTAAAACTAACATTGTGCTGGAGAAATTTAATTACTGCACACATTCAGGCAGCACAAAACAGCCCCAGACATTCCTCTTGATCTCTCAACTCTCTTACCAGTCAAAATTCCCTCTCCAGTTATTTCTATCAAGATAAAAAGATGGCCCTGAGTGGCTGGACTCTGAAGCCCCTGTCAGACCTGGTCTCCCTCTTGCAGCCAGGCTGGGGGTCGATGCTGAGCCCTGGGCTGGGTGCCCACCACAGGCTTTGTCTTGGAGGGTGCAAAACCAGGGGAGGAATGAGATGTCAGGAAGGGTGCTGCTGTAGTGGTCCATCACCACATGAAGAGCTTGCAGCAGGGTGGATGAATGACCTCCAGCTGCTTCTTTGGCAAAGAGTCAGACTGGTCGTGCTCTACTCCTGAAGCAATGCAAAGTGACAAAGCTTTTTGATCAAATGGGCACTTGCGTTTCCCCAGACGATTCCTCTTTGTGGGTTGAGAAATGCATTAATTTCAATAGGCGCTCCAGAAACCTGAAACCCTGAGCTTCAGACTTTGAATAGACATAAATAAATAAAAATTGGAGGGTTTTTCTCTTGCTTCAACAAAAACATATGTTCCCATCAGACTTTTCTTGATGGAAAAAAATAACACATTTCCCAAACAGCTCTAGTTACTGCAGACGACTTTATTTCCCATCTCAGACACCGCCGTGGCAGGAACGTAGAAAGCAGAATTGATTAGAGCGGACTCAGTTAGACGGGGAGCCTGGTGATGAAAAGCTGCTGCCGCCACTCCCTCTGCACCCATTTGGGGCCATCAGCAACCTCCTTCCCTCGCAGCCCGGGGATGCTGCCCCGTTTTTGAATTCCGCAACACATCTCTCCCTTTCTTCCCGCAGCCTTGGTTCACAAGCAGATGTTGGCCCCTTGTGTGCTTCCCCTGCCAGAGGTGGAGCTGCAGAAAACCGGGAAGGAATTCCTGTACACATAGTTTGGCAACACATTCGGGGATCTCTCTGGATAAAGCTTGCTGGATCAGTGCACTCTACTATTATGAGGATGCTGATGACTACCCTATTCTCTCCTGAAAGCCAGGCTAGCAAAAAAATTTCCAAAGCCTTTTTTATTTATTTATTTTTAATATTCAATAACCCTTCCTTGTTGCTTCCCCCAGATAATTGCCGTTTCCAGTGTAGCTTCACACTGGGTCACCAGATAACCTAGAAAGAGCCATTTGCCAGCCCCTCCTGTCTTCAACATAAAACTACTATATTGTATTTGCCACTGCATTAAGCCGGCTGAGAGGGGAGCAGGGTTGTGGGCGCAGTGCAGTTTGCTCTAACAGTCTCTTTTTTTTTTTTTAAACTTGCAATTACAGTTTCTACATCCAGGATGTTTCCTATTTCATTATGTGTTGTGATAGCTACAAACAAAAGCATTAAAGCCCCAGTTCTGCAGCACTTTCTCAGGCAGAAGCTGTGGCAGGTGGTGCCTGGGCTGGACACAGGGGCAGATCCACCGAGACAACCCTGCACATTTTAAATTCTCTTTTTTTTTTTTTCTTTTTTTTTTTTCCCTTTCCTTGGATAATTTCATGGTCCATTAGCTTCCTGTAGCTGCTCCCCGCAAACACACACACACGTCACCGTGGTGTATGAGCTTCCCTCCCTCTCGCACAGGCAGCGGGCAGGCTGCACATCATGGTCACGCTGGCTCGGGGGCTCAGGGGAAGCACTCCTGCCAGCTCAACCGTGTCCAGGGTGGTGTGGAGCAGGATCCCTGGGGATGCTGATGTCCCCCTCGGTTGGTACGCGCTAAATGCAGGCATGCAAGTGAGTGCTGAGCTGAACCAGTGGGTGAGGACTGGCCCAGGTTGCCAATGCCCCTGCCCAGTGTGGTTTGCGTGACACCCATCTGGCAGAGGTGCTGCATAGAAAATACAGTGGGGAGAGCACAGAGGGAAAAGAGAGGGGTTCCCCCACCAGCCAGCCCCAGTGGTACAGCAGGAGCTGGAGTACCCCGTCACTCTCCCCATCCAGAGCAACCTCTGGGCTGCCCCAGCTCACAACAGCTCACCCTGAGCAGCCAACGCTGCCCACAGCATCCTGCACTTGCAAAGGGACCAGCTGCAGCCTCATGGGAGACCCCTGCACTGGAATGGAAGGCGCAATCTGTCCCTCATTTTTAAATCACCTGGGCAAAAAACAAAATAAAACAAAACAAAACACAAATAACCTGTGCCTGAGGATTTTCCAGCTGCATTACACTGGTCACCTCCGAAACTTGCAGAACTGGGGAACCTCTTCCCAACGGCAAAGCCTGTGCCCCAAACCTGCAACCCTGAATTTGCAGGGCGAGACTGTCCTGTCCCCCAGGGAGAGGTTGGGGGCAGCAGGACAGGCAGCCCCCCTGGACAGGCACAGCGTGGGTGCAGAGGACTGATAAGATTGATGTCTCTCCAAAATGACAGGTTTTGCTCGGAGTTCGCTTTCTCTCTCTGATAATTGAACTCTGAAAAAAAGAGCCAGAGCAGAATCGTGAATCCTGCCTGGAAAGGAAAAAAACCAACCCCCAACAAAAACCCAACAAAACAAAGCGGGGTGGTGGGGGGGGAGATTTGGTGGATCTAAAACACAAAGAAATGTTATTCATGGGCATTATTGATTAAGTTTTCCTCACCAACACATACGTAAATACTTATCTCTCAAATGAATAAGAGGCTCTGTAATGCCGGAGGGAAGAAGGGAAAAGATTATTGAAAACGTGAGGGTCAGAGAAGCATCCGGCTGCAACGGATGCATTGAGAAGATAAACGAAGATGTCTTTGTCAACACATCGGTCTGCTAAAGACCAAGTATGATAGAAGACTGCGATTTTCGGGCACTGGAAGCAATGCTTGGGCTTTGATAACAATGAAATAGAGATTATGGAGCAGATCCTCACCTGGGCTAATTCAGTGCCAGGACCCTGATCACAGGGCAGCTGCAGCGATTTACATCGCCCGAGGATCCTGCTTGCTCTGGACAAAGCAGCCCATTAACAGAAGGGCAGAAGCAGAGATTTACGACAACCTCTGTAGGGCAGGGAGAAAAAGGAAGAGCAGCAATGAGTGGGATCAAAGGAGAAATGGGGCTCTGACCCATGAGCACCACCAATCCTGCCCCAGCCCCTGGGTACCACATCATCCACCAGGCTGCCTTGCCTGCTGCATTTCCTCAAGAAGCAGGGCAGCACATGGGTTCTTGCCTGCACACAGCTCCTGGGGCTGGCTGGGACACTGAAGAATGGTGTCAAATACAATAAGGCTAAATCTGGCCCATGAGCCAAACACAGAGTCTCATGTAGCACCATGAAAACCAAGTTTAGCAAACAGAGCTGGGCCCCACACACCCCCCAATAGGAAGAGAGCAACAGGATGGTTTGGTGCTGAGCATTTGGCCATATCAGCCCAGCAGCACTTGAGTCATCTGAAGGCTGTGAGGGACCATCAGGATAATCTGTTCTGGCATCCAGCATCCTCATGGGATCAGCCTGTGTATCCTGTCCGTAATTCAAGGCTCCATCAAGATTACTTTCTCTCAGGGCAGCAGGACTGTCTCAGAGCTGTATTCAACCTGCTCAGGACAGCTCAAGTCTTAACCTTTCTACATCTCTGCGTCTGCCATCATGTGAGGAACAAACACTGGACATCATATAGGCAGGACTCCCATTGAATGGGACATTGCAGCTGGTGTGCTGACAGATGCCAATAGTGGATGCACAGCAAGAGGCCAAGCTCCCACCAGCCTGGGGGAGGTCAGCAAACACCAGCATGGGTGTTGGGCTGGTAGGGGTGTGCAAGTGCAGGATTGAGGGTGCATGAGCACCAGGAGTTCCCCCAAAGAAGTTCTGCTGCTCCAAGTAAGTTGCCAACCATCAGGTCTGCCTTGTTGGACCCAGAATCAGGTCCCTCCAAGCTCTCTCACCAGGTGTGTGGATGTCATAGTTATCCCCCAAACTCCCCCAAACACGTAAAGTTTGCTCCCACACCACCGGGCAGGCAGGAGAGCATGTCCCCTTGTGTGGCAGCAGCTGGACTCTGTCTGTGTTAACGTCCCCCTCGCCCTGAGCTGCACAGCTGGCCAGCCTGGAGCATGGCAGGCTGCATCTCCATGCAGCTCCTTGCACCTCAGATTCTCTGTCAATGAGCAGGGACTCAAGACACATTGCTGAGGGCCCAGATTTGCTGCGGCACCTACTCGATCCACTCACAGGAGAAAGGAAAAAAAGGTTTTCGGGGCTTTTCCTGCCGCCTCCTCTTGGTGCCTAAAACAGAGGCAGCGAAGCTGATGCTAACCCGGAGGAGCGAAGGCTCAGGAGCTGGAGCAGGGCAGCCTCTAGTGGCTGCAAGCCAGGAAATGCGGGTCCCCAAACCCGCGTTGAGGAGTTGTTTGCTCTCCAAAGCAGCCAGCCTGACTGAGCCATGCCCTCTGCCTCTGCTGCTTGGCCCCATAGCCCATAATTATTAGTCCCCCTCCCTGGTTTCCATCTTTGCCTCCCTGCTGCCTCAGCCATCTCTCACACACTGCTGCCATTCGCTCCTCCAGAAGCCTCTGACCCCATGGGCTTCTGCTCTGCCCATGCAGCCACAGATACCAAGAGATACACGTCCCAGACCTCATGAATGCGCCACACAACATGTCCACAGGGCTCATTAGCACCACTGGAAATAGTTCCGGTCCCAGCACAGATTTGTACATGCAGTTAGTCATCCGATCTGTGGTACGATCTCCAGTTGCTGGAGCTGGCTATTAACAGCAGATCCATCCAAACTCATTAATGCCCCATCTGGAGAAGCACATTGCTTTTTTTCTGCAAGGTGCTCTGGCTTTATGGGGTGCACAGTGGCCTCCATTGTGTGGGGAAGGCAGCTCCTCAGGCCTGCCCTGGGAAGGGATGTTCAGGACCTGAAAGACCAACCCTACTCCCATCATCGCATCTATGGCCAGAACCACCAATGTCTCCTTTGCTGTCTTGGCCCCCCTCTGCCAACAGAACTTTGTCTTCCAGGTCAAAGGCTCATGCCCTGCAGCCTTCTCACAGTTCCTTTGCAGGCCTTCAGCTTCCCCTCCCACAAGACATAAAAATGAGTAGAACAAGCCAAATGAGACAAAAAATCCTCCAAGAGCCATTTGGATTCACCTTAGCATATGCCCACTCCCTGCCTCGTCCCAGTTTTACTGGTGAGTCAGAGCTCTCCAGCTAACGGTTGAGCATCGAGGTGGGGGTGAGATAAGAAAGGCAACCAGGGAAGGCTGTTTGTGGGACATATCAGAGGACAGACACCTAGACAGACAGACAGACATATAAATCAATTGGGTAGTGGATAAAGCAGAAGAGGAGCTCTTTACACACCAGTGTGGGATGGTCACTTGCCATGAGTTAGACAGGATGTTTTCCTGTCCTGTGTTTCAGGGCAATGACCGGTAGCACAGCACAGCATTGGAACAACGGGCTGGCTAACCCCTGGCTGCTGATTCATCAATTATACAGGCGATTTAAACACAGCTTATGTCAATAATTCAGGAAGCAGTTTTCCTTTCAGAACATCCTAAAATGAAAATGGGGTGGGGAGAGAAATCAACCAGAGAGGTCTCTCTGCAGCAAGGAGTATACTTCATCCTAAGTTGTAGGCACCCAGGGCCCCAGCACCCATCCTTCTGCAGTGTTGCCACCAGTGGCTGCTGGGGAACACACATCTGCCATCATTTCACCACATTTTTGTCGGAGAGCTCAGGCTGTGGTATAAGATTCAGGGACAGGGCAAGGGTACATCCAAAGGTAGAAACAAGGAAAGGCCTTGAGGAATGGAAATATGGCAGACAAATCCCATCCATGACTGCAAGAAGGTTTCCGCCTCACCTTTGGCTTTGGCCATTTCACTAGGAGATGCAGGCTCCTGGGTAAGCAGCACTGGCCCACATGAGGCCACGCAGAACATCAGAGACTTTTCTGCTGCTCTGGACAATCACATGGAAAGTCCTTAGCTACAGCGCGGCCAGGTTGTGTAGTGTAGCTCCAGACACTCAATATTTAGGTTACAGGATGAATAGCTCCCAATATACACATTTTTTTATGCACATAGTCATTCCCTAACTACAGAGGAGACTTTAATCTTGCAGGGTGAGAAAGCACAGTGTCTCCTAGTGAGGAACAAATCAGTCAAGTTCGGGTTTGAAATACTAAGAAGAGAGTGAGATGATTATCAATTGGGATTGGATTGTTATGGGGCCAAGAGCATCCTCTGTTAGAGGCTTAGAGTCCAGACAGGCTGGGCTGCATCTGCGTAACATGAATCACTTGGCCAAAATGAGCCAGGGAGCATGGACATATCAGAGAAATTTTTCCTTCTCCCTGCTGAGTATCACCTTGTTCCTTTTGACTGTTTCGCCCCTTTTGTCTAGACAAAATAGAAGCTGGAAATGTCCCAAAAGCCTTGGTGGATTATTTCTTAAAACCCCAGATCCTTCTCTTCGCTGCTCTATAACTATTATTTTCTGAAATCATAAATGGTTTCAAAGGCATGATGCTTCAGAGCGACAGATTACAGCCACCCTTTCCTCAGAAAATGTATCATGGGCAAGATAAGGCAGGACAGCGGCCGAACAAGCTGCCAGGGTTATAGGGGAGGAGATAAGAGGAGGACAGGGGGCAAGATACAACCTTTCATCCTCTGCATTCACTGAGACATTTGTCCCTTCTTCATCGAACCAGACCTCCTCCGACTAGCAGCATCTGCACCAAATGACCTGAGCCCACCTCCCCCTGGATGGGGGCAGGGGGGAGGCCGTTTTCAGCCAGACCTCTGCGTTCTGCCGCCGGGAACGCTCGACGTTGCCTGGGCTGGCTCTTCGACACCGAGGCAACAGCAAAATTAATGACTGTGCTTCTGAAAGGGATTTAAACGTTAATAATGAAGAGGGGACACGGCTCCACAAGGCACATTAGCAGTCATTCGGGGTTTCATTCGCCTCAGATGATTATGAAATGGCATGTGAAATGCAAAGGTCCACTTCTGATGGGGACCCATCTATTGGGAGTAGGGTAGAGATGTGAGAGGACCTGGGCTAGTCTAACCTTAACTGTACCAAGCTGATCCTGTCCTCCCTCCACTCTCTTTCCCCAAAGCCATACTGGGTCCAGGTATTTGGTTTCTGCAGAGCATGGCTGGATCCCCATCTCCCCTGACATTGCACAGCTTTCCAAGTCACACACAGATTACCCGATCTGTCCCAAAAATTTGCTCTCCCTCCAAGACTGTACTTTCAATTGTTTGAAAGAACAGAAAGTTTGTCTTGATCAAAACAGGAAAGGGGCCAACACAGCTTTGTTTCAATGGAAGGGGCTGTCAAAGCTGTTCAGAGGAGGAGGGGGAGCTGCATCCCATTCATCTGATGGTAGCATCAGGGCAGAATAAAATCAGAATGCTGTTGGTCATAGGGTCTGTCAGGTCCCACATCTTCTCCTGCCATCAGTGTCGACTTTTTCCCTCGTTCAGTGAGACAAATCTCCCATGCACCCCATCCCCCACTTCCCACTAAGATCAACCTGCAGAGATGCTGCAGAAAATTGAGCATCCCAGGAGGCTGGTTCTGTTATGATCATCCCACGTATCCAAGACTTAGTTGTCTGTAGACATCGAGACAGAACATATTTGTCTCTGTGATCACTGTCTGTACTGCACTGTGGGCAGAGGTGTTCAAAGACCCTCCTGGCCCAAATCACATGAAGTGTGCCCTCTGAGTTTTCCTTACTCACTTTCTGGCTGCTGAACTTCTGGAGTCAATCTCAGGCCACAATTTTCAAGCTGTTTTTCATGATTATGAAGCATATAATGTCCTTTTCTTTACTAAAAGCTGAGAGTCACAAGAATCCATCTAAATCCAGAGTCCAAAGCTTTAGAACAAACGCCCATTCTTGCAAACATCACAATAAAATTATGTGAGCCAGCGACACTTGAAATAACACCCAATCTATCTTCCTATTTCCCCTGTATGATTATGTCTTTTATTTTGCTGGGTTAGAGAACCTTGAAAACAAATGAGTCAGTTTGGTTTTTGTTTCATGGAGAAGTTCATTTCCTGGTTCCATTGCTTGGTCCCGACATTCGGCTGACAGTCTGCGTGTTTTCGGCGGAATGGAAAAGACTTTTGAAACTTTGGGCTTTGTGAGCCAGGAGGAAAAGTTCCCAGCACCCTCCAATTTCACAGTGGCATCCCAGTGCCAGGACACAACCACAGAGCATCATTTATCCCCTGGAAATGAAGGGGGACAGAATCTTTGGTCCCATCCTGAGGAACAACCTTGCATCCTTGAAGTCCACCCCTTGACTTGCTTTTCAAGGCAACTCCACTAGGTGATGGAGCAGCTCAGGGATTTTTGAACCTTTCCGTTCCCCCGATCTTTTGGGTATTTTCCTCCATCCCCTAAGTTGGTCCTGCAGACAAGCCCATCACCCTTGCAAGTTAATTGTATCTCAGAGGACATCCCCAAAATACTTGTCAGCATCACTCTCCATACCTGTGGGAGCAGCCCTGCATCACTTAAGCCAAGGAGGCACCTGAAAATCTCAGTCTCCCCTCCAGCCTCTCCCAAACCAGCAGTACTTCGTCTCGCCCATGCAGCAGCTACCACACTCTCATATACGCTCCTCTCCAGTCTCGCGAGTAAATATGGCCAATTTAGCAGTATAATGAATGTACGTACATAAAAGTTCTGATTCAAACACTTTCATTAGATTTAGTCACTGGCTCCCAATACAGAATGATGGTGACACCAATTCCTCCTCAGCCTGAGTGACTAATTGTGACACAGAGGCAATTAGCTTGGTTAAATGATCCATGTCCCTTCAAAATAATGGTCTGTCAAACTGCATTCGCCCAAAATAATCTGGGATCGACTTGACAATCAAAATATCTGTTTCTTCAAAATTAATAGAAACCCAGAGCTCCTTGTTTCTCCACGGTGCAGCTGCAAAATGAAAGGGCTGCCTCACTGCACATGGGGGAGGATGGGCCACCACAACGGAGGTGGGAGCAGACATTAAAAGGCAAGATACTGTTAGAGGCAACAGCCATCACAAACTACCTGCTATGGGCAGAATACAGCTGGAATAGAGCTGCAGAGACTGCTCTGGCCTTTTGCAAACCTCCCTCCAAAAACTCCAGCACAGGCAACAGCTGGAGAGACAGGCAGGGGTCTCTGGTCATCTGCATCAGGCTGTAACCACAGGTCTCATGAGAAGCCCCAAGACACCAACAAGTGCTTTACTGGTTGCACCCCAAGGGCAATGCTCCAACTCTGGGAGCTTCCCTCTAAAGAAGCCCTGCAAACTGGTGTCCATGGTCCATGATGTGATCCTGCAAACCCACGGCTCCGTGTGTCCTGGGAAGTGGATGGGCCACCTTGTGGAGCACAGTGCTCACAGGGACTGCGTGACACTGTCTGCCTTGGGGACAGGGACACTCAGGAGATGGGAGCTGAGTTTCTCCAGGGCTCAGACAGCAAATCCCAGAGCACCCTGCACACTTCCCCATCCAATATCCTAACCAAGAGTTAATGAGGGCCAGACCTTGAGGTCGTTAGCTGGTTATCTGTCTCCACAAGGAGTTTCTGCTCATTAAGCACAGAGGGTTAATTGGAAAAACCCACACAGACCTCCCTAAGGAGTAAGCCCCAGGAATGTGCTCTCCCCACCCTTGCTGCCCCATCCTACTCCATGCACTGCAACCCATGGAGGGTTTGTTGTGTCTCGCTGCACACCCACTGCAGTGGAGGGCACCCGCCTTCGTGGGACCTCAGTAAATGATCCCCTGGCGTCTTAGCTAATTTCTGCATCACCCCCCAAACTGGGCTGATGCAATTTCCATCCACTCTGCACAGCTCACTGCACCCAGCTCTGAAAAGGGAATTACAAAGCAATTACCCACGTTAATGGAAGCAGATACTCTGTCCTGCCTGCCTTGCTGCTGACTCTCCACCCCCGAGATTCACATTCATTCTTCCACAGGCAGAGTCCACCAAGGTGGCTTTTCAGGGACTTTCCTAAGTGGATTCTCACATGTCTGATGCTGGTGAGTTCTCTTCTTGAGACCCAAGTTGGTATCTCTTCTCCTCCTCTTTTCGCTGAACTGAAGAGGAGCTTAACATCTTTGAGACTCTGCCCCACGTGACAGACAGCTTTGGCTGAAATGGGGCAATCAGTTCAAAGTGGCTGGGGTAAAAGATAGGGAGCCAAGCTCTTCATCTCATTCCTGGGACATGAAGCTAGAAAATGAGATTCCACACCCAGAGCAAATTACCACCTGGGAAATAAGAAGTGGCACTGCCTCCTCCCAAACCACTGGCCCATCCCACACAATTTCCCCCTCCATTCAACTGCTTAAACCACTGTGGACTGAGGGCAAGAGCCCAGGGGGAGACTGAACCTCACGTTTGCATGCTAGATGAGCTCTTGCCAGCAGCAGAAGGGGGAGGAGGGATCCCTGAAGCTTTTGTGATGTTGTGCATGTGACAGAATGGAGTCAGAGCTGATGATGCCGAAGGTCTCTAACCCCTGTGCTCCACGGTGAACTCAGCTGCTCTGTCAGTAGCAGACAGAAATAGCAACTTACTACTGGGAGAGATTTTTCACCAAACTGTCATTTCGTCTGTGACTGGGCTGATCTGCAAAAGGTGACTGTAAAATACCTCCAAAGACATGTAGGAATAGAAACACAGTCCTCCAGGAAACTAAAAAAATCCCTGATATTTTAGGGACAGTGGTTTATTCATATTAGCAGTCACCGCATGTTATAATCTCTTTCCCTGCAGCACCCCCTCCATGTTGCAAGGGGATTAATTGCGTGTATCATTTTCCAGTTAAGTCAACAGGCCTATCACTTCTGCTCTAGCTACGCCTCTCTGCTCCACAGGTACCAGTGGCTTTAGCTCTTAGGCTAAAGGGATCAACATGCCCACTGAAACTCTGGGAGATTGCTTTCAATTTTTTTCTAACTTCAAGGCTTCATTCTTCTGACACAGCGGCCTGGACAAATCTCCTAGCCCTGGGTTTCCAACCCCTGATACCCTGAGGCTCCCACTTGCTCCCAGATTTCAGCAAGGAGAAGAATTACTGCTCTTGGCATGGCTGGAGGTGGGCAGGAAGGTGTTAAATCTGGAGCTTCACTAGCTCTCCCCCTCCTGCAGTGGGGACTTCATCCTTTATTTATGGGCCAGCCTCCTCTGGATAGGAGATATTTAAATTTTTCAGTAAGGTCTACGTCCCATCACCCAGGGCAGTTTAAATTTTCACTCGTTTCATCATGCACAGACATTGGCACAGGCATCAGCAGGAGGATAGTAATTACAGCAGGAAAAGGATGAAAAAAGAGCCAGTTCTGCAATGATTACCCCCTATGTAAAATAGAATTATGTATATTTTACAAGATGAAAATGATCAGCCTGTTGCACCATTCGGCCCTACCCACACGCAACAGAACAGAGACATAAAAAGAGCATCATTAAGGTGTTGTCTCAGCCAAAGGACATTGCTGCTGAAAACAACCACTAAATGTGAGAAAGTTCCATGTAGCGCTCAACTGGTTTTGAGCACGATGTGACCAATAACATCTGATTGCTCATCAAAAGGCAGCTCAAGAACAGAAAGTTGTTTGGCACAGGAGTCTCCAAGCAAACAGAGTTGTAACATGGGATGTTTCCATGTAGGATGCTGGCATCTGACTCTTAAGGGCTCCAATTTTCAAACACTTGTGAAAACCCGGCTCTGAGACAGTAGGAGAGTCATTACACTCCATGGGAAGTCCCCAGGCTTGCTGCCTTTTGTTACCAACCACAACAAGAGCAGAAGCCACCACTGCTCCAGCTGCCAAAATGTTGATAGGATAGAGCTCATCTCCTCACTGGATCAGATTTGACCATCAGGCATGCTCAGAGATTGGTTTTATGTGTCAGAGAAAGTTCAGGCTCCCAGCAGAAGCTCCTGGGCAATTTGCACAGCACAATAGAACAATTTGCTCATGGATAATGCTAGGGGAGGGAGAAGCAGTGCTGTCTGAGTGTTCAAAGAAAGAGTTGGTCATTGCCTTGCCATCAAGGCATCACCCTGTGATCATCTTGCCAGATTTGATTTAAATGGCTGATGACTGCTGCAGGAGAACAGAGAGACTCTGAGCTGCACAAGGGCAGGGAGACCGCGTCCAGTCAAAAGGGAGGGCAGGCAGCACAAGTGGTCCAATTCCTCCTCATTTCTGGGGAAACTGAGGCATGGAGAGACAGTGACTTATTTACACTCACACAGGGAGGCTGCTGCAAGGGTAGAAATAAAAATCCCATCCTACAACCCCTGAACTGCAAAACCCAACTGCTTTGCCTTCTTTGCCAAGCCACCTACCTCCATCCGATGGAGCTGTGCATTTGCCTCCTTCACACCCCTCCAGGCCACTGCCCCATGTTGAAAAGCTGCAAAGAGCTACCAATTTTCATGGGTGTTTTTGTGTTCCCTAACAGCACAACAAACAGGTAGCAGCTCAGGGCAGTCCTGCACAGAAGTCCCTACTTCCAGGCCACCATGGCAGAGGGAAAGGGAATGCCCCCAGGAACCCTGCTGGGCACTTCTGGAAGGGGAGACAAAAAAGTTTGTTTGTTTTCTTCCATGCACTGGAAGCTCTAATTGCACTAGACTGTTTCCCGTAGAAGGGTGTAATTAAAAGTGAATGGCTCCAAGTCCTTTATCATCATGAATATTAAAGAAAGATAAACACTACATCAATATTCATTTAAGCAGAAACAGAAAATGAAAGGCAGGACTTGATCCCGGCTGGCACTTCAGCATTTTATAAATGAAATTACACAGCTAGGAAAAAAAAAAAAAAAGCCCAAACAAAACAACCACAAAACAATAATGACCTTAGCACAAAGCAGCTGGGACAGGCTGTAATCAGCAGCCACCCCGTGTCATGTCCTTCTTCATCACCCTATTAGTTACTTCAGGGGAAAGTACAGGACATTCCCATGTTGACAGTTCCAGCACTAAGTGGTCCAGAAGCTGGAAGTCATCTCACCTTTGCTTGCATCACTGATGTGTTTGGTAAAGTCACTCCATAGATGTACAGTTCAAACTGGATGCCCTTTTTGACTAGGCCAATAGTTCATCATGCTCCAGTGCTGCTGTGGGCCAACCCAAAAATGTGCTGAGTGAGCCAATCCCATCCCCTCACAGTTCTGTAATACGTTCAAGATCTTCTCACTTGAAAACAGATTTAAGTCACATTTCCTGTCCACCATCTCCCTCTCTATCTCTGGTTTCACCTTTTGCTTCTCTTTTCCAGAGCTCCCCCAGCACTGGTGAGATATGAAGCATAGCTCACCACTAGCAGCTGCTGCAACCAGTGGGGCTGGATGGTCCTTCAGTCTCTTGTTAAGGCTGCTGGAGCCTCATCAGTTACCAGTTTGTGTGGGTTTGGTATCTTTATTGCTGGTTATAACATGGTAGCACACAGCATCTTCACCCACCTACAGTGGCTACAGATACAGCTTGCCCCCTGCACATCACACCCCCTACCCTTCAGTCATCACAGACTGGCCGTCCCCAGGCTAGGAGCTGAACAAAGGTTTACATGTCCCAGCTCAGCCCCCACAAGCACTGCAGAGATACCATTAAGGAGAAAATGGACATAGCTGGCTTGTGAGAAAATCCTCCACGGCAAGACAAGCCTACATCTTTCTCCTGCAGGAGGTCACAGGTGTCCCCACCCACACCACCAGGCTTTTCTAAGCACCAGGCTCATCACACCTCACCCAGACCCCATCCCTCAGCTCTCTGAGCTGCTACTCACGCTCCCACATGCCCTGATCCCAGTGGAAATGGCAGAGGAAGGGGAAAGAGCACAGGGATCATGGAAAAAGAAAGCCTTCCCAAGGCTCAGTAAAACAACACAGCCCCCAGCTGCTCTGTAGCTATTTATGCAATTTCCAGGCTCCCTCTAACTGGTCCCCAGGCAAATCCAGTGCACCTGAGTCAGACCAGTGAGCAGCATTAACCCCTGGTTTCCAGCCACCCTCAGCACCCTGCTGTGTCATGGGAGCACAGCCCTGAGCCATGTCCCAAGGCTGCAGAGCTTTTTCTGAGGTGTAAACTTAAATTTCTTCTATCTGTAAGTAAGGGCACACATGTGTCTGGGTGACTGCCTGATGGTGTCTCAGAGAGGTGCTGGCTTCAGATTTCTCCCTTCACCATCGTGCCCCCGCTTTGTTTCTGCACCAGTAACGTGCTCTTGGTACCTTTACTCTGCCCCAGAAGTGGCCACATCCTGACAGAGAGTGAAATGACACATGTGCAAATAGTTTTGCGATGTTAGAAATACTCAATATCAATTTTTGTGCTCAAATACACCCCAAAGAGCTCACTCATGAACGAATAATGCAGAAATTGCTCTTCATAAATACAGCCCAAGGCACCATCCCTCTCTGCCCACTGCTGCCCCCAGGACTAACAATCTTCTGCTTTCCCCAAACCCACAGCTCATCATCAGCTGAGTTTTTGTGTCTTGGAAGGGTTGGCTGGGGCATGAGTAAGAGCCGAAACATGACTTGAATAACATTGTAAATGTGGTTGTGCATAAAAGCACAAGCCACAGCAGATTTTGAAGATAACTAATGGCCCCTTGCTGGTGGGCTGTTAGAATCCACCCAGCACTCCTGTCTCCAGCTATGTGATCTATAAGATGTGTTCCCCCTCCAGCCTAAAGAACATGTTATGCATTGCCTGCCATTCGCGGGGTCTCCGCACACCTCCTCACAACAGGCGGCGGATGATTAACAGTTTGTTAATGAGAGCAAAGCTGGTGTTTGTCAATAATCCTCCACAGTGAGACCCATGCAGCCCACATGAAGAATGACTGCTCCCTGGCTGGTTTGGAGTGATGCACAGAGGCAGGCAAACAGCCTGCAGTCTTCCCCCAGCATCCCTCCTTCGCCGAGTCCTCTCCTACCCTGTGCATTGCCATGAGTTTTCACTCTTCATCTTGCTGCTCCAAGGGGTGGTCAGTGGAAGGGTTAAATGTCCAGACTTTCCCTGGATGGGGGTGCTCGGAAGGCTGGGACAGCTGGTCCTTCAGCTGGCCACATTAAAGGCAGCAGCTCTGGGAAGCCACTTTATCAGTTAAAGGAGCAATGACTTCAACATTTGTGTTGCCACTGTGACTAATGGCTTGGCCTTTCCGAGTCCAGAGCATCTCTCGTGCTCAACAGTCATCCTCACAGCGAGAAAGTGACATGGAGGGAAACTGAGGTAGGGGACATGGGACATGGATGCCACACTGTGTGTGAGGTGTGGCTTTTCGGGCAAGGCACACACTCAGCTCTGTCTGCAGGGACCTGGGGGTCTCTCCAACGGTAACAGGTTGTACACTAGCATCAGTGACCAAAGGACTTGTCTGAGACACCTTCTTCTTGCCATGTCCCCCAAATGTCTATATTACCTTCCAGCCTTAACAGCTCTAAGCTGCCATGTCCCACCCCAGAGATGGCCATATGTCAGAAGCAAGAGGGACAATTCCCAGAGCGACTGAAAGTCCCTGCAAACATGCAGGTTTCCATGCTGGCAGCAGCGGGAGATGTTTCCCCTCCTGACTGGGAGCAAATGAGTCACTTGGCACTGGCACCTGTATAGGAAGAGTTGCCACGTCGCCAAACTGGTTCAGCGTGGGGGCTTGCCATCACTTCTGGTCTCAGAAGAATTGGATGTCACAGTGACATTTCTCCATACACCAGACCTTACTTGGGTCCTTTTCTCTCCAGGCCATGAGAAAGATGACAACATCATGACAGCAATACCATCAGCCTTGAAAATGTTTCCTACCAAGGGGACAGACAGGGACCTGAAGCATAAATATGCACTGTCCCCAGCCCCAGTGACACACAGCAAATTGCTTTCCCATCCCAGCTCCACCAAGGACTCAGCTGCACCACCGGGAGCTACCACTCATGGTGAATTTCTCCCTGGTCACCGTTCCTACCTGGTGCCACCATATGTCAGACCATAGTGGGCAGGCGGACCCAACACATCACTTGCAGGGACAGGATCGTTCATCACTGCAGCTAGCAAAGACCTGTTGGCTTCTTTCCATGTCCATCACAGCCTCACCACCACCACATTTATAAATGATTGCTACAACTCAGGAGAGAGGTCTTCCCCTTGGGAGAGCTTTGAAGGGTCTACTGGCCCCGAGGGAAAATGGGCACCCATCTCCTCTGGTGGCAGGAAGATTTGGGTTCCCCTGGCTGTTGTTTTTCTGGCTTCCCAGGAGGAGAATTAGGCTGCATTTAGAGCAGAGAGTAGCACACACACAACAGGGGCTGCAGACCCAAAATCTGGGATCACAGTGAACCCTGGGCATGTGAGCAGGGGCTGGTGCCATCAGGGCCAGCAATGACTCACACCACGGTTCAACACCCACCAGCTTAAGCCAGGCCAAGCTTTTTGGAAATGAGAAAAGAGCAGGAAACAATGCTCTGAGATTTTTCTGGGTCTTTCTCTTTTTTTTCTTTTTTTTTTTTTTTTTCCCCCAGGGAAGCAAGGTCCTCCAAACAAACTGTTGATTGAGCTCAGTCGGCTCATGTTATCTGTGCTCGGGAGCACGGCACAGCGTGCAGTCCCCTCCAACGCCGCGGATTTGCTATCATCCCCTGCCACCCGCGTAATCACTTCAGTCACGCCACGCTCTGCCCCCGCTGCAATTTCATGGCCGCTCGGTCAGGGGGAAATCGCAGCGATTTGGGCTTCTCTGAAAGCATTACAGCTGCGCGCTGCCTTTTAAAAGGACAGTGGTTTGCACGGAGAGGAACTGGCCACAGTGGGACCCTCACAGGGACCACAGCTCCCCAGCAACCTGCTTTCCTCTGATAGAAAGGCTTAGACAAGCAAAGGATACTGGGTCTGGGCACTTAGGGATGGAAAACACACCCCTTCCCGTGCCAAAAGCTGCCCTGGACTGAGAAGGGTGTGGGGCATCAGGCTGCAAAGCAGGGCCATAGGCTACAAAGTCTGTCCCTACCCCAGCTTTCCTCTTTCAGAGGTCTTTTTCTCTCCAAGGTGTGCCAGGGATGCCCTGCTGCCTGCCTCTGTGGGAACTAAATGCCTAAACCCTTCACAAGTCTCTTGCCTGTCCTTCAACAGTGGCACAGGCACAGCCAAAGCTGTGTCCCATCGTGGTGGATGGCCCTTCGGCACCTCAAATCTCACACTCTCAAAAGCATTTAGGGGCTTCCCTCCCAGTGAAATACAAAGGGGAGAAATGTCAAAATACCCATCAAAGTCAGGGCCAGCACACATGGTTAAATACCAGCATGAAGTCACAGCTCTGGGAGCTGTCAGGAACCAGTGACACAGTGGCTGGGATCCAGCAGTAAGAGGAGATATATTTGAGTGGGCCAATCTGTGACACAACATTTTGATTTATCTGGTTTTGTTTCAGGTTTTGTTTTTTTTTTTTTTTTTTCTCTCCACCCTTTCAGATTTCCCTGAGCATCCCCCAGTCTCAGCAGAGGAGGGAACGCCAGGTTGCTGAAACAATCCTGACCATCTCATACCAGTCATGAACGTGCTCTGACAGTCAGGGCACATCCCATGACCTGCACCTCACGGTGTGCGTGTAGGGGCAGAGGATTAGGGCTGAAAAGGGGAAAAAAGCAGCTCGATATTTCCATCCACAGCGCTATGGATCTGATTTTCTCTTGCAGTCAACCGAAGCATTGATTTATTGCAAGTAGCCACTGGGCTGTGCTAATAGTGCACTAGATAGTTTTTTTAGGTGCCTTTTAGTCGATGCTGTGTGCTACCTCAGCAAGTTACCTCTGCAGAGGGCTGTGGTGAGAGCCTTACTGCAGAGCAGATGCCAGACGAGGACCAACGTGGCCTAGGGGCAGGGAAGAAAAGCTGGATGCAAGTCATCTGTCCCAAAGAGCCACCCCACCTCTAAATTTTTCTCAGTTTCGAAGCTGCCAGGGGACCCCCTGTGTCGCACCGCTGTCCCCACCAGCCTCCCCAAGCAGAGCCTCAAGTGCCATCTAGTGGCACACAGGACCCCGTGGGACACAGGGAGGTCCCCACCTCCCAGGCAGCAAGCCTTCCCTGCTCACCACCTCCATGCTGGCTGCCTCCAAGCTGCTCTCCCCTCTTCTCCTTGGCCATCACCCCACAGCCTCTTTTCCCCACCTCTGTGTAGCCTCCTTTCCCCATCTCCATGTTCCTTCTTTTCCCCATTTTCATATATCCCCCTATATCCATGCCCATACATCCTCCCTCTCCTCCACCCCAGGTCTGGGCTGTGGCCACCTCCACCAGGGAATGTCACAGCACACTGTGCAGCAGACTCCAAGGACAGGGGACTGCAAAGCCGCTGATGGATCTGTCTCCTCCCAGGCCCACAAATCAGGGAGATGGCTTTGCAATAGGCCTACCTGCCCTCTCCAGACTCCTGAGTGCCTCTATTGTCACCTCCATGCCTTGTCCCCCCAGTGACATTCCCAAGGTGGGTTTTGCTGTGTCCCTAGCTCTAGGGCTGCAAAGAAAACGTGCAGCAGGGTCCTGTGGCCCCCACCAGCAGCCCCCAGAGAATGGCTTTGGTTGGACCTCGCCAGTGGTTAGAACCACGAGGGGGCTCCAGGAACCCATCTGAGCTGGAGAAGAGCTGCCAGGAGAACTCACATCTGCTGTAGGATGGGGTCTCCTCCAACATTCAGGGGAAAGAGAGATGGAGACATCCTGGCAGATCCTGTCGAGGAGCAGGATCTGCTAAGAACTTTTGCCCCTGTCACATACATCATGCCAAGGAGCAGTGCATGTGTCACAATGTGCCCAATGCGAGAGATTCTGTGGTACAGGTTGTCCTGGCCTGACCCGGGGGGCAGCAAGACCACAAGCTCTTGCAGGACACTGGTAGGATCATTTACACCTGCTGTGGATTCATCCCCCAGTCTTATTCCTGCAGGTCCACATTTATCCCTTGCAGCTGTTTTATCTCTGTCTGACTCCACTGAGTGAAGGGGTGTTATTTCCAGGAGGTGAATTTGACCCCAGCATTAAAGAAATGCTTTGGATAACACTGCTGAGCTCCCTCCTTGGTGAGCATCACGGACATGCAGAAGTAACTCCAGAGACGACCTCTTCAAGTACGGGAGACATTGGTGAGGAAGCAGGTCCAAGAGTGCCTGCTGCTCTGTCACAGTCTAACTCCCCTATCTCACCAGCACTTGGGGAAGAAAATGCTCCTCATTAAAGGCTCAGCATGCCCACTCCTGTTACTGCATGGTGAGGCCTCAGATAACATTTTTGCAAGTCCCCCAGTAAGGTGGGAACAAGACTCGACACCCCTGGCATCACTGAGATAGCTATGTGTTAGCTGGACGTTTTAGGTAAAGAGCATGAGACAAGATGACTCTTGCCTGGCACTCTGCCTGGCCAGCCCTTGGTCCTCCTCTCAGTGACCTTTTTTTTGCCTTTATTCTTGGTGGACACTTCACACAGCCCTGTGAGCAGCCAGGCCTGGCCATGGTGGATCCTCCTCTTGGACAGGTGGGAATAACTCTGGAGAAGGCACTGCAGCTGGAACAGATTCTCCACCACCTTCCCTTTGTAGGGCTCTGTCTCCCCAGCAGCAGACTCTGCGGCACTGGGTTTATGCCACTATGGAGGCTGGGGACAACCTGGACTGCCAGATGGCACCATGGCTCAGTGGGAAGAGCCCTGCACGGCAGCCCCAGACCCACAGCAGCAGTGGGGTGCAGAGTCCATTGGGGCTGACCTGCTGCAATCAGGGAGGCAGTGCAATTACCCAGGCCAGCTAACTAGGTCTCCAGTAGGACTAGCTTGGAGACCTGAGCCACTTAGGAGAGGACAGGGACACTGCAGGTGTCGGGGCAGGGGTTTGGAGCAGGAGGGAATGGGGATACATGAGGCTGCAAATAGCTTTAGACACTAGGGGACAGCAGAAACGAGGCTGTGGCCATTCCACCACTGCCTCAGCTTTCTTTAGGAGCTGACACTGTCTCAGGTCAGATTTGGCCAGAAAATCCCTGATCCCTAAGCTGGTCAGCATGAGGCTGCAGGGAGCTATGACTCTGCACACCAAGGGGTTTGGGAGGCTGGTGGATGGGGGCAAGGCCTGGGGTGAGGAAACCCCCCAAGATATTGCAGTCTGGCAGGGAAATCAGCTCAGAGAGCTGCTGATGGGATCTACAATGACCTGCCTCTCTCTTGGGCATCCCCTCCCACCCTCCAGAGCCTACAGGGTCAGTGTGGATGCTTTAAGCCCATGCTACATCCAGCAACATGGTCCAAAAACACACAGAGCTTCTGTTGCCTCTTCACGTGTCCCACACCAGCCTCGCAGTGTAAACACAGACCTTGACCTGTGGCTGTCTGTGACCAGGCCAGGCTGTGACCTCTGGCTTGAAGAAGGCATCGACAGGCAAAGAAAAAGTCACTTCAGAATTAAAGTTTCAAAAAAAACTGTTCCAAAAAGCTATAGAAGCTGTTGTGATGGAAAAACAAGCGTATGAAAGACCCACCCTGCAGAACAGGCAGGGAAAAAATAGATCACAATGTATTTGGGGCTCAGACAAGACCACACTTGTGTGCCTGCAAAAATAAAGCCTCGCATTTGACACATTGCTTACATATTAATTAGTTTGATCAGCTTGCCTGGGTGTGTTAACATGAGTGAGAGCTCGTGTCTGTACAGTGATGAGCTGTTAAAACTCCCCAAATAGAGCTATGAACTGAGATCTTCCCTTTGCTCAGAGACTTTTTGCTATTTTTCTGGTGCTTTTCCACTCGTATTTTTCTATGTGACTTGACTGAGTCTCCGAGGTACCATTTCTTCCCCAGCACCAAACCAGAGACCCACAGGAGCAAGAGAAGCACCTTCTTTGTGGGAAGACAAGGAAACAGGACACACACACCCCCACAAAGAGCACAGAGGCAAGAAATGGAAAAAGAGGAAAGCCCTCTTTTCCTCACTTTATTCCCTTTACTCCCAGCTTCTCTGGGATGGGTGGAGGGGCAGCAGCCGCCGCAGAGGCTGGAGTCAACATCGCCCCTTTAACGGCGGCGCCGCAGCCTGACATCAGCGAGCTGGGGAGTCCAGGGAGGGCTGGGAGCTGCTGCTCCAGGAGTGGTGCCAACACATCCCTGTTTCCCTGCTTCTTCCCTGCTCTTCTTTGTGTGCGCCTTTTAACACGCCGCGGATGCACCCCTTCCTGCCAGTGGATGTCTGGCGGGGTTTACATTAACCAGCTCGAGCTGAAGCTGGTAAACAGCCATTAAAGTTTTGCTCTTTGTGTCTCCGAGGGTGTCATTTCTGGATGAGGGAGCTGCTTGCATCCTTTGACTTCCTATGGGCTATCCCCTTGTTTGCAGCTCAAATAGATCTTCTTCCCACTCAGCTATGCAGCCAAGAGGGGTTTGGGTTGGTTTGTGCCTGGCACAGGGAGGGGAAATTAATCTCCTGTGGCTTAGCGGGGAGTGTGCATGGTTTTACCTGTTTCCTCAACAGGAGGGAGTCAGGCTCAAAACCTGTAACTTTAGTGTTTAAAGTTCTCGCTCCTGGGCAGAGTCCACATCTAAAGTTGCTCTTTTGCCCTGGGAAAAAAACGCTGAACCCAGCAATTCCTCAGTTCTGCAGGAGGCTGCAGACTAAGTCTTGATTTTCTTCAGATTGTCACAACTCAAAAGTTTCTTGGAAACCAGATTCCCGTCCCAAACGCTGCTCAGGGCTGAGCAGAGAAGCCGAAAGCAAATCCCGAGCACCGCTCCCAGCTGCAGCACCACCACTACAGCTATTCATCCCCGCACAGGTTTTGGGTTTTTTTTTCACACGTTCTTTGCCTTCTGTTTCTGCTGGAGCCTCCAACCCTATTGAGAGGCAAATTTTAGCCATCTGGCAAAGCAGCCTGTAAGGCGGGAGGGGATGGAAAATGGACACAGATGATCCTCCTCCCAAGCACCCCAAATGAAATTGATGTGTAAGGTCATACTGCCCTTAATTAATCAACAAGAAGATCATCTAAGAAAGTAGGGGGGGGGGGGGGAGAAGAAAAAAAAAAAAGAGAGAAAACACAATGTGCATGGGCACACACCCCCACACACACACACACAAAACTCTGGAGATTAGGGAAGACAAAAACTTGTGTGGATGCCGCGGGTTGTGCTGGAGCGCAGGGGCAGCGCGGCGGCGGGAGAGGCGGGAGCGGCGGGCGGGCGGCGGGGAGGACGGCTCCGAGGCGGGCAGGTCTGTCCGTCTGCCTGCGGGGATGCGGGGAAGGGTTGCAGGCAGGGGAAGGCGTGACCTGCATGGAAAATGCCAGACAACTCCAGACGCACACACACACATAGGCGCACACACGCTCCACAAATCTCCGGCCGGAGATAAGGCGGACAGCCCAGCCTTCGGAAGGAGGCAAAGCCCTCCCTCGCCAACCAGCCGGCGATCCTCCCCACCCAACCCACCCGCGAACCCTCCCGGCAGCAAAATGAGGTGAGTACCTCCGCGACGGGTTGACCCCGGGGTCCCACATGTTGGGGTCTCGGAGTACAGCCGGGGCAGGGGGGGGCCATCCCGCTGGGGAAGGATTCCCTTTGATGACCGTGGCTTCGGTTTCCCCATCGGCGAGCAAACGAGGCGTTGCTCGTGTTTCGGCTTCGTGCTGCAGCCCGGCTTGCGTGCCGGCATCCCGGCAGAGCCCGAAGGGAGCCTCGGGTGATGGGCACGCAGCCCAGGTGTACCTCTCTGCCATGGTCCACGGGCAAAAGGTGTGAGCGAGGCTGGATGTGCTGCACCGTCTTCAGGTCCCTGTGCACGCCACGGCCGTTTATCATTTTTCCGTGAGGTTAAGACTTTCCTGGCATGGGGAAGAAGTTTGAGGTTGTTTGGCTTCCCCTGTGTAAAGAGAGAGCAGAGAGTTGCGCTGGCAAGCGGCCCGTTTCAAGTCGAGGTGGTGATGCCCATTTACACCAGCTGAGCATCCAGCCCCGTGCATGTACGCCTAACAGAGGAGAAACAGATTTTCCCTTCACACATTTTTGTGGTTTCAGACAAGCTGTCAGAAAAAGGCATGTTCAACCTCACTCTGAAAGAAAAATAGATGCAAATTTCTCAGTACCCAGTAACTTGGCTTTGTAGTGAAGAGCTGGGAAAAGTGATGGCACTACACAAATGAGCCCCAGAAATCTACTGCCCTGGTTTTGAAAGAACACAGACAGGTTAAAGAAAATCCACTTATATAGCTTCAATTTCCTCACCAGCATACCTAAATCAAGCCCTGATTTTGAAACCGGGTGTACGTGTGAGTAGTTCCAGCGTCTGTAATACACACCTACAAGCCTTTGCCAAGTCTTAGTACCTATTTTAGAAAGCGGAAATTTTCATCTCTAATGGCTCTAATTTCCTGCATGCTTTTTTTCCTTTGTGCGTTCCACCGGGTGTAAAGAGCCTGAGGTCTGCTCCTCCTGCAATGGCACAGGCTTTTGTGTTTACACCTCCAGCACAGGTGGTGTTCTAACCTGGCATGGAGAAATACTCAGTTTGTGCTCACTTTCACGGTCAAATGGAGCTTGAGGCTTATGTGAGGTCAGGTGGGCTGCCAGTGATTTACCTGAACTCTCTGCCCTCCTCTGGGGACAAAAAAGTTGGTAACAACTTTGTTGGGACAAACTCTTCAGGCTGAGTTTTTTAAAAGCTGAGTTTGATGACAAAACATCTCTAAGGATCTCAACCTCTGCGTGCTTCTCCATCTGGGGTGAGTTGCACCCCAAGAATTGAAGAGGAAAAGAAGGACAGGAAAAGAAAGGAGGAGGAAGAGAAGAGAAGAGAAGAGAAGAGAAGAGAAGAGAAGAGAAGAGAAGAGAAGAGAAGAGAACCAGAAAATAGAGAGTAACACGCTGGGTTACGCTGCTGGGGCCTTGGAACATCCTTGCCCAGTTGCAAAGACATGTGCTGCTTATTGAGAGTCAACGATCCCAGTTTGGCAGGATGAGGCTAAGCAGTAATAATAATAATAATGATACTTAGCAGTTATTGCCATGATGCTTTCATTAAACCGATTTAGAAAGCGTCATTATTTTATTAAGCGTCCTTATGTTTATTCTTCCATTAAAGGAAGATTTGCCCATCAGAGCCCCATTAGTTAAAAGATGTGTTGCCAGCAGCTGCTGCTCCCTGAAGCATGAGAAACACCAAGCTCCTGATGCTGCTTGGAGCTGTGGAGGCACCTTTGCATCGTGGATGGTGCCTGTGTCCTTACGTGTGTGACCTTACATGACCCACTTGGGGAAACAGACTGAGCCCTCAACAGGTTTTAGCATTGCTAGAGTTTAATTTCATCTCCTCACATGTATTTTCTAGGTACCCCCTGACCTGGTCCTTTTGTGCCTTGCTGCTCTGCGGGGTGGATGCCATCGAGCTGACGGACATGTTTGGGGAGATCCAATCTCCCAACTTCCCTGATTCCTATCCCAGTGACTCGGAAGTGACATGGAACATCTCTGTGCCTGATGGATTTAAAATCAAGCTGTACTTCATGCATTTTGACTTGGAGTCATCCTACCTCTGTGAATACGACTACGTGAAGGTGAGCTGTCATATCACGGAGCAGATGGTGAGGTAGACAGCAGAGCTGTCTGGCCAGCTGAGAGAGGGTAGTGCTGGAAAAGCTGGGAACGAGGTGATTTTCCCCATTTATTGGGCACAGGAGTTGTAAGTCCAGTGGTCAATGGGGAGAGCACAGGTAAACTGACAGCATCCATTGGACTGACAGTGAGTGGGACACCAGATTTAGAGCTTATCCATGGAGGGCCAGATTTCTGAAAGTATTTGGGCACCTAATTCTCATTGGACCCAATGGATTTACAGAGCTGTGGGTTGATGAAGTCCCTGTGGCTAAGCCCCCTGCCTGTGCCACTCTGATGTGCAAGGACAACTTCTGAGCTGGGCACCCTTTGTCAGATCATGGCTGTGGGTGCATTTTGTTGGCTGCAGCTTGCAGAGTCTTGGGACAGCCTGTGAAGCAAAAGGGAAAGGTTGGACCTGAGCTGCAAGTTGGGGTCTGCAAGCAGAGCCTCCCACAAGCCGCAGGGCAGAGACCCAAAGGCTGCCTTGGGTTCAATGCAAACCCATTTCACAGCTGAGATACAAATTTTGAGGACGCTGCTGGCAAATACCTGCAGCCCAACCAAGCTATGTAGGTTCCCAAGGATCTGTACTGGCCAAAACCACAGAGTATTTCAGTCTGCTTCATTGCTGGGCAGTAACCCATCAGAAAATGTGGTGGGCCACACACTGTAGTGCCACAGAGCATCCTTGCCTCTTGCACCACAGGTCTCTCAAAGCAGGGCTCTCCTTCGCATCCAGGACAAGCTGCCTTCTCTGCATCTTTGAACTTGGTCAAGTTTGGTGCTTTCTAGCAGACCAGCAGTAGCAAGCAGGTGCTTTCTAGGTTTGCCTGGCTGAACATGTCTTATCCCATCGCCTGGCACGAGCCTCACCCTACTTCTTTGCACAGGGGCAGGTGGAAGTTGCACCCAGGTCTGGAACCACAGAACTAAGCTCTGGTTGCGTTCTGCTAGTTGCCAGCTAATTGAAATTATTATTTTATTCTTGCCCTAAGAAAACAAGGCAAACGTTTGTGTTTTTTTTTTCCCTCTAGGATCTGTTGTTCGCTGCTTTAATTTCCCCTTCATGCTGGCACTCATTCTGCTACTAACAGCTCTCATTGAGGTTTGATTAGTTCTTTCTGCTTCTCCTGGATCTTCTCCAAGCACAAGGGCCAGGGACATATATAGAGATATATTGCTTTAAAAACCCAATAAGCTCAAGGAGCAGATTTCTTGGAAACTTTCCCCATTCCAAGCTTTACCCCTCCTCCCACCCTTCACCCCCTGCTCATTTTTCCTTTTTCATAAGGCTCCCTGTTATTTAGCCATGGTGCCAACTTGGCACCACAGCTCTCTCTGCTGCTGGATTTCCATAAGAAGGCGGTATTTTTCACAGGGATTTAGATCTCAGCTGTATAAATTTGCTTGGGGCTGTAACTCAGCTTGCGGAGGCTCCACCACAGAATTACATTTGAAAAGTGCTGAAAATGGATGGCTTACAGGAGATCCGTAGGCTACTCTGCTGGGTAAGGGTGCAACCTTGATGCTGCTAAGCCACCAGCTTAGAAAATGTTAAGGAAAGCAGCAAATGACTCCATGGCTATTTTTCTCCTTGGATCTGTGTGTCCAGCCTCTGTCTGCATCAGTGCAAGATGTAAAAACAGCGTCAGACCACTCTGTGGCAGTGGCCAACAGTGCATGGCTATAGAATATCATTATAGACCCCCTACATATAGGTTCTTCCTCTACCACTCCTGGTGAAGATGCTCAGAAAGCCACAGGTGGTACCTCTGCATTCAATGGTACTCAGTGGATTCCCCCTCCCATGAACGTTGCTTTCTGAATTCAGGGGTGACTTTAATCTCTTCAGCATCCTGTGGCAGAGAGTTGCACAGGTTAAATATATCATTATACACCTGTGCGAGTGAAGAAACACCTTCTTGTTTGATCTGAGTATGGATCTGATGGGGCTCACCATCAGGGTCTTCATTATCTTGACTGCCGTAAGAAGGAGGTCAAAATGGGGGCTGAAGATCCCCAATGCAAGGTGGGGACCGAGCTCAGGAGAGGCAGAAAGCCACCATGTCCTGGCCTTTGCTTTCCTCACCTCCTTGGTTGCCCACACACCCAAGACCTCGAGCAGTGTAGAAAGTCATCCTGAGTGGCAAGCTCAGGGCAAGCTGAGCTGTAAACCCATGCGGATCTCTGCCTTCGGGGTGGTCTTCAAAAGGGAACAGTTTCCAGAGCTCTGAAACAATGGCTAATTAAAACAATAGCTGTTTATTTATATATATATACACATATATGCGTGTGTGTGTGTGTATATATAAAAAGAACATGTCTCCTAAAGAAATGCTCACAGGCCAGGAGGCTTGTTTGTGCAAATGGGGATGGCACAGAGGGAAGGGCAGTGGTACTTCAGTAAGAATGTGAGCCAGGAGGAACAGGAGGAACAGCCACCCCCAAAATACCCACCCAAAGAAGCCCCATACAGGTAGGAAACACACGATGCCTTGGGAAGCCGAGCTCTGGGCTCCAGTGTGTCAGAGACAGCCTCTCCCCAGATTTTGGATGGCCACCCTCTGCCAGGTCACCCAGACAGGACTCCTACTAACCTCTTGTGTGGGTGCCCAGCATCTGGGCAAGCGTCTCCAGCAAAACCAGTGGCTGCAAATAAATTTGCTCAAGGGTGGCCAGAGCACTCCACGGCACTGTCCCCAGGGACACCCTCAGTGCTGGACATGGTGCTGGCAGGGGCCATGCAGGGCCAGGGAAGGAGATCAGGGCAGTGCACACCCAGCCTGGGGCTGCAAGGAGGGTGCACGAGATCCATTTACACCTTCCTCTGATCAAAGGAGGGGGGAAACAGCACAAATCAGGGCTTGGCATGAACTGAGGGGTCAGGAGAAGAGCATCCTCTTTCAGTGCTATCAGCCAGCCTCAGCCAGGGGGTAATCCATCCCTGGGGGACATGGGGTTCCAAGAGGAGCACCTCAAATCCCAGGAGGCAGCTGGGAGGAGAGAAGAGCCCAGAGCTTTGCTGCTCACCTTTCCCATCCTGTTTTCTCTGCACAGAGGAGTCTGGTGGCACCAGCCACCCCCTGCACTGCTGGGGACCGGAGTCAAGTCCTGTGCAGGGGTAGGAGGAGGATCAGGCATGAGAGGGAGCCAGCAGCTCCGTCAGCACCCCAGCATCCTGCCTAGGCTCTCCTTGCACCCCCAGCCCCCCCAGGATACAGGCCTGGCCCAGAAATAAGACATGAGGGTGCAGCAACGGACAGGAGGGGTCAGTCTGCAAACGCTGAGCCCAGTCCACAGCAGGGGAAACCAGCAACCCTCCCTTTTGCCCCACAGCACAACTCCTGCGGGTGTTCCTGTGGAAATTCAGGCGCACGTTTGCACAGGAAAGGACCCTCAATACATATGGGGGGGAGACAACGCATGCATGTTGGGAGGGGATCTCCCGGAGGCTTAGATGGAGGCTCCTGCTGGGTCTGTCCCATCCCTGCAGCAGTCATTTGGCAAAAAAAAAAAAAAACCCAAACCTTCATCTGGGTGTTGCCTTCTTGCATGCACTCTAACTGCAAGGCAGCTCGGCAGGGGCTGTTTCATGCCCTTCCCTGTCTCTGAGTGTCTCCTCCCCATGTCATGTTCCCAGTGTCTTCAGCCCGGCGCTGCGATTCCTCTGCCTAATGAGCCATTTATATATATTACAAGTGGTATGTTTGGCCTTCATCAGTCCAATTAGTGCATTCCTGGAGGGCTGGAGGGGAGGGGGGGGTGGCGGCTGCGTTTCCGTATTGCCGGCTGCCTGCTCCTCTCCGGCAGCAGACACTCAACCGCCGGGCCAAATTCCCCTTGGTCTTCGTGGTGTTTCATTAACCCACCCGCTGCAGGAGGCATCTCTGGAGCATCGCTGCTCCTGTATCCACTTCCATGCCCTGCAGCATTATTTGCTGCCAAGACGGGGCACCCCAGTTCCTGCCTCTTGCCCCAAAGGGGGAAATCAATATGGGACAGAGGCAGGGGGCACGCAGCTTGGGTCACCGCTTCTCTTAGCCACTGCCCAAGCCAAAATGCAGGGGGGCAGAGCCACAGCCAGGGAGAGACCCCCATCTGCCTCCATCCAGAGGGGCAGAAATCTTAACAAGGGAATGAAGAGGCAAGCAGAAACAGGGAGGACGGCAGGAGGCAGTGGCAAGGGTAAATTTAAGGCACGAGAGTGTCGCTATATTTTATTTTTCAAAGGAGGATTCTTTCAGCGTATTTTTATAGGGAATTTCTCTGCGGCAATTGATATTTCCCTCAGGGACACATCTTCTCTAGTGAAAACGTCGACATCGTGACCCGAGAGGGAGAAACTCCAAACAAACAACCAGGATTTAATTACCAGCCTGCTCGCTGGATGTAAATGATCTATGAAAAAGTATACAGTCCTCAGCAGAAGCAGCAAATATTAACCAGGGATGATGACCTCTCTGTTTAGTTTACTGCTGGAGGGCTGTCTCTGCTCCCTGTGGCTCGGGGCATGGGACCCGTCACAGATAAGGGGCCGTGGATACCTTCAGTGAGGAGAGCGAGGGTCTCTCGGGCCTCATCCTGCCACTCCGGGGCTGTATCCAGGGATGCTGGGGGTGGTGTTGGGGCTGGTCCCGTGGTGGGAGCATCCTCGGGACAAGACATGGGGCACCAGGGAGTTTTTCTCACGCGTCAGTGATGCTGTGCTGCAGGTCCCACACCAGCTGGGGATAGAAGGGAGGGGTGGGAGCTCACACCATGGCTCGTGTGACAGAGGTGACAGCCACCAGCCCCGCACCAAGGAGCTGGCTGGAAATAGCTCCTTCCCACAGCTTTCCCTAAGAAAAAGCAGTTTCTGCAGAAAAGGCTGCGTGTCGCGTGCTTGTGCGGCCAGGACTGCGTGTTGGGGCCGAAAAGCCGTTTTCCTTCGCTGTTGGTGATGATGCTCTGAAACACTATTTCATTTCAAAACAATCTTTCTTTCAAATTTAAAAGAGATTCTAAAGCACCACAGTATATTTCAAAGGGATTGAAACCAGATGGATCCCAAATTACTTGTTTTCCTTTTTTTTTTTTTTTTTCCAGAAAGCTCCTTCCCACAGCTTTCCCTAAGAAAAAGCAGTTTCTGCAGAAAAGGCTGCGTGTCGCGTGCTTGTGCGGCCAGGACTGCGTGTTGGGGCCGAAAAGCCGTTTTCCTTCGCTGTTGGTGATGATGCTCTGAAACACTATTTCATTTCAAAACAATCTTTCTTTCAAATTTAAAAGAGATTCTAAAGCACCACAGTATATTTCAAAGGGATTGAAACCAGATGGATCCCAAATTACTTGTTTTCCTTTTTTTTTTTTTTTTTTCAGAACACTGTTTCACAAAAAGAAAAAAAAAATTCAATTGGGTTTTTTGTCCCAATATGGGGCGCATGTTTTTTTCTCCAAATTCTCGAAATTTATCATCGGAAAGTCTCTCTCTTTTCTGGCCAGCTCCAGCTTGTATGAGAGGATGGAAAATATCTGGAGGCAATGTCAAGGCATGCTGAGTTGCCATTTCCACGTTGGCTTTCCCTGGTGTGAGCGAGTTTCCGCCTGCTTGTTCAGCCCCGGGAAATTTCCCCTTTCAGCCCCAGACTCTCCCCAGCCAGCACATACCGGGGGTCTCTGGGAGACGGGGATGCAGCCGGAGGAGGGTCTCACCTCGTTGAGGCCACACAAGCTGGGGGTGGCGTTGCGACACTTCTGGGGCCCTGTGGGTCCCCGAGCAGGCGGCTGTTTTCCCCAGGCGTGGGCTGGGGGGCTGCACGCTCTGTCACGGCCTCAATAGCGTTGGCTTGGCATGAGCATGAGCAGCGGGAGCTGGCGTGGTGATGTTCATCACATTCCTCAGCCGAAGGGTTATTCATATTCAAATCTCCTGGGGGAAAGCAGGCAGGGTGCTGGGAACGGGCTGGGAGAGGTTGGGGTCGAGACAGAGGCTGGGGATGGGATTTGCAGGAGGAGATCGGGTCAGTGCTGAAGTAGTCCTGGAGAAAAGAGCAAGGAAAAAAAGAAGGGAGGGGGTTTCCAGGGAAAAGCAGAGGGTTTTCCACAGGCATTACAGTGCTTGAAGGCACGGGCATGGCTGTGCTTTAAAGAGATGCACGTAGAGGCTAGTGAGCATGCTGGTGTAAAAACAGGGCACATTGGCCCCTGGGTCCTCTCCTGTAGCCCTCTGGGCTTGTGGCTCCAAGTCCAAACGGTGACTGGTGCTGCAGGTTTGGAACCAGACAGGGACCCTAGGGGGCAGGGACAGAACCAAGACTGTCCAAGCCAGCCTAGAGGACAGAAACACCATCCAAATTAGAGCTGCTGCTTTGAGCTGATGGAAAACTGATGGGCAGGGGCTCCACTGGGGTCCCAGCGCCCTCCCAGCAGCACGGCCCTCTCACAGATCCTGCTGCCTGCATCAGAATTTGGGCTGAGGGAGGAGGCAAGGGGGAGCATCTCCGGTACCAACAGCTCAGAGTAAGTACAACATAACCTGGGGCTGATTTTCACATCCTCTCATCTGCCTGTCACCTGCCCACGTCCTCACCCCACCTCCTGAACAGGCTCCCTCCCTGCATCCTCCCCTTACAGCCCCCAGCTCCTCCCTACATTCAGGATGCTGCCTGCTCTCAGCATCTGCTTCAGAGGGTGACCACAGGCAGCAGCAGGCAGACCTGAGATCCTGTGTTCATTTTGCAGAAAACATTTAATTGCTTTTACTGCATTAATGGTTTCTTAGAGAGGCGGAGCAGTGGGAGTCAGACCTGCCATGCTCTGAGCATCCCCAGGGTCACACTTGTCTGCAGAAGGTGAAGTGAATGCAGCAGGGATGGCTGGAAATTGATTTTTAGGGCCAAGACAGCACGGTCTGAGGAGGACTGGGTAACCCAGAGCTGAACCCTTGGGCTGTGGCCATCAAAGGCTGCAGGATGGGCAGCCTGCTCCTTGGAGACACTGCGGAGCCCTGGCAGGGGACAGGCTGGGCAAGCGCGGGCAGAGACCTGAGCTCTCAGGTGCAGAGCTCGTCTCCAAGCCCAGCCTGGCCTCCCCCAGGAACACAGCGCAGGCTCTCCAGGCTTGCAGACATCCACAGCCCCACACAGAGAAAATTCAGAGGTGACCAGCACTGGGGGGCACCCCAGGGACATGTCAAACTCCTGTGCTATCCAAGTGCTCAGCAGAGCCCAGGGGACGAGTCCCAAGCCCTGCCGAGTGCTCACCCATGCTTTCTGCTCACAGATTGAAGCTGAGGACCAGGAGCTGGCAACCTTCTGCGGCAGGGAGACGACAGACACAGAACAGGCCCCTGGCCAGCAGGTGATCCTGTCCCCGGGGCCCTACATGGGGCTCACATTCAGGTCTGACTTCTCCAATGAGGAACGCTTCACCGGCTTCGATGCCCATTACACGGCTGTGGGTAAGCAGTAGTTAAACCTGCTAGGCTGGCTTGCTAAGGTAGCAGAACAAATTTGTTAGGATCATGTCCCAGGCCAGCCTTGGGGACCCTAGCGAGAGAAGTCCTCATGGGCCATATGGTACTTGCTGGGTGTTTGCGTGACCCACCATATGGGACAACTCATTTCTCGGTGCTGTGGCAAATGTCCCCACGAGGAGTGATGTGAGGGGCGCTGCAGGGTGACCTCCGTGCCTTGTTATCTCCATCCTAGATGTGGACGAGTGCCTGGAGAAAAGCGATGAGGAGCTGGCGTGTGACCACTACTGCCACAACTACATCGGCGGGTACTACTGCTCCTGCAGGTTCGGCTACATCCTCCACTCCGACAACAGGACCTGCAAAGGTATCGGCCAGAGGCAGCTCAGACATGGGGATGGTCACACATAGGGGTCCCTGTGCAGGCAACAGACCTACCAAACACAGGAAAAACTGCCCTCTCTTGCTGCCAGAAGGGACGAGGTGCCTCTTCCCCTACAAACCAATAGCTTGGGTCTGGAGAGCACCCAAGGCCTGCAGTCCTCTTCTGTGGGAAGGAGATGCGGTTTCTCCCATGGGCTATGCTCCTCAGCTAAGTGCTGTAGACCTCCTCAAGTGAGAGAAATTAAAATGTTTAGTCTCTGCTCTGTATTTGCATCACATAGATTAGCTGGATTAGCTCTCAGCCCAGGACCCTCTATGCCACAGGCATATTTGGAGGTTCGCCTTGCATGGACCCATTCAGGGCCCATGAACCACCCAGAAGACCCCACTCCACTGGGCGGGCTCTTGAGTGTGGTCAGGGCTGGGATGTGGCTGGCAGGGCGCTGAGAGAGCCATGTCTGTGTTTCAGTGGAGTGCAGTGACAACCTCTACACCCAGAGGAATGGGGTGATCACCAGCGCTGACTTCCCCAGCCCCTACCCCAAGAGCTCAGATTGCCTGTACCGCATTGAGCTGGAGGAGGGTTTCTTCATCACCCTGAGCTTTGAGGACAGCTTCGACGTGGAAGACCATCCTGAGGTGACCTGTCCTTATGACTACATCAAGGTGAGCTGGGCTCTGCACATCTCTTGTTGTTTCCCTGGTGCCCTGGTAATGAGAGCAAAATTGCCCCACTCTAAGTGGGGTAATGAAGCCAACAGAAGTCCTGTGCTCGATTGAACCCATGTCTCTTACCATGTTTGATTTTGACCTTCTCAGTCAATGGTGACCCTCTTTCAGTTCACATCCCCCCCAAACACATGGTGCTTAAGCCCCACTGATCCCACTTTGTCAGCTTCAGTGTGAAGTGATCCTCAGGGATCAAAGATCCCCCTTGAGACACCCATTCCTCTTTCTCTTGGCAGATCAAAGCTGGCCATAGGGAGTTTGGCCCTTTCTGTGGAGAGAAGTCCCCGGGACGCATTGAAACCCAGACAAACAGCGTGCAGATCCTCTTCCACAGTGACAACTCAGGAGAGAACAGAGGCTGGAAGCTGTCGTACACAGCAATTGGTAACTCCCGCTGCTTTCTTCTGTTTGCTGGGCCTGGGCAATGGGACGGGCTTTATAAACCCTGCAGGTGGAGACCATGAGTTTGGTGGTCCCTGATTCCATCTCCAGAAAGCGTCTGTCCCAGAAATCTCAAGAGAGGAATAAAATAACATGGAGCCCTTCCATCAAAGGGTGTCGGTTTTTTGCTATGCCAGATGGGCCCTGAAACAAGGCATTGCAGAGCAGTGCAGTTTGGGGCAGGATAATTGCAAAAGCTACTGTTAGTAACTCCCAGCCTTGCAACGCCCAAAGCCAGGAGCAGCCCAGGACTGGAGGAAAGATCTGGGTCCTTCACCTTTTCTAGAAGAGTCTGGCTGAGCCACGTTAGTGCAGGTTAATAGCAAGAGCAGGGCAGGGATGCTCAGACCCCAGGGTGGGGACTGGCTGGAAGAGCTGGGACTCTTCATTTCCTCCATTCATTCAGCTGAGTTTTGTTTTTCTTCATTTTCTCTTCATTCAAAGGAAACCCCTGCCCACTGGTGCAACCACCCATCAATGGGAAAATCGAGCCTTCTCAGGCCAAGTACACCTTCAAAGACCAGGTTGTCATCAGCTGCAACACTGGATACAAAGTACTGAAGGTATGGGGTGATGGTGTGGAGCTGGGTACCTGGGTAGGAAAGGGGGGATCCTTCCTCACAAAGCCATTGCATCTCTGTTTGAAAGCGAATGCAACCCACACTATCCTCACACCCTTCCCAGGGGCAAAGACAAAGCCTCCTCTGAGGGCCACCAACTTTCCTTACCTTCCCTTCCCAAAGACACAGAAGAGGAGAGGGCACTTTCCCGAGCCATCCTTTCGTCATCCCTTTGGAACCAGTCAGCTCACAGGATGCCAGACTTGGCACCTCTGCCCAAGAAAAAGTTAGTAAAAGCCCCGGGGATCTGCCAGGGCTCTGCCTGCTCCCCACCTCAGCAGGCACGGGCTCAGCTTCCCGGGAAGCCCTGAAGAGGCCAGCATGCACAGACCAGGAGGTCCTCTGGGACTTTGGGACAGCTTCGACAAGTCAAGAGGGCAGGGATTTTGGCAGGCCCTCTTCGGGAAACAGCTGAGAACCACGGGGAGCACGGGTGACTCACGGGGTGGCTGTCTTCCCTCCAAACCAGTAGCCTGTTTGACTTCCAACATGGAGCTGGATATTTCTCTGATCTCCTCCCAGACTCATCCTTCATGCAGAGCTGCCTCCTTACCCAGCCCAGTACCTAGAACAGGAATAAGTGTCTCCAGCTCTTTTGCATTCAGAATGCCACTGAGTTGTTGGCAACAAGAAAACTCTTCAAGTGTTTCGTTATGATTTTATTGCATTTTAGAGCTAGAAAAGTCCTCTTCCAGGAGGATATGGCTATATCTTGACTAAATCACCAAGGAATTGATTTTTTATGGAAAAAAAGTTTCCCTGCTTTGTACATTGACGGTGCTTTTTTTGCTGGCATCTTCTGCACAGGATAACCTGGAAAGCGACTCCTTCCAGATCGAGTGTCTAAAGGACGGGACCTGGAGTAACAAGATCCCCATCTGCAAAAGTAAGGACACCCTTCCCCACCCTGCCAATGTCCTTTTCCTGCTGAAATCATTCCATGCTAAAGGGAGCTGCCCTGCCAGAGCGGAGTTCCTTACTCAGAGACACAAACCCAGCCAGAGAGGCTACGTAACTCTGCAAAGCTCTTTTGGCTCATTCTTGGATAACATAATGGGGCTCGCTCCAAATGCCACAAGCAGGAGGTTGGTGCTTTTATTTAGATTACTCATATAACATGATTTGTGGGCAGCTTTGCTGTCTTCCTGTCAAAGAAAGAGCAACCCTGGCTCTTGCGAGCTGGCTACATTGGATAAATCTGGGACAATATGGGATAATCTGGTTCCTGGTCCAAATTTCCTTCCCAATGGAAAGGCTACTGAGACCTAGGGCATTACAGAGGTCCCAGGTACTAACCTAGATTGAGTACTGCTCAACTAAGTGAAAGGGGAGAGAAAAGTCACCCAAATATTTATAGACCTCAAAATAAGAGAAAAGGGGAGAAAGGGGATGCCATGTGAAAGGATAGGTGATAATTGGCATAATCTCTTCTTCACCTAACCCATCTCTTCTCTCGGCTCAAGCTTGGGAGATGTACCTGACAACACTTTTTCCCTTTCCCCAAACCACCCTCAGCCCTCAGGGAGGCTCTCACTGCTGTTCAGTCTGCTGCAAGACTGGCCCAGAGAAGAGAAAAGCAGCAAATATGCTCAAAGAAAGTCCTAAAACCTTCCAAGAGAGGAAGGATGAGATGCTCTCAAGGGATGTTGGGATGCAGGCTCTCCCCATCTTGGCAGATCCTTTTTCTTTTAATGATACTGTGGATCTTACTCAGGAGAGTATTTCTGAAGTTGTAATTCATGTTTTCTCACTCAAATTGGAAAACGGGAGGCTTTCAGACCTGCTAAATAGATTCATATCTGAAAGATCTCCTTAGAAAGTGTGGGGTTAGTGATGCCTCTACCCTACCAAAGATCTCCCCTCCACTCCTACCACTCTCACTACCACAGTCTCCCATTGATTTTATCCAGCTTGAGCAGAGATCAGAAAAACACTTTTTCCCTTTCCCCAAACCACCCTCAGCCCTCAGGGAGGCTCTCACTGCTGTTCAGTCTGCTGCAAGACTGGCCCAGAGAAGAGAAAAGCAGCAAATATGCTCAAAGAAAGTCCTAAAACCTTCCAAGAGAGGAAGGATGAGATGCTCTCAAGGGATGTTGGGATGCAGGCTCTCCCCATCTTGGCAGATCCTTTTTCTTTTAATGATACTGTGGATCTTACTCAGGAGAGTATTTCTGAAGTTGTAATTCATGTTTTCTCACTCAAATTGGAAAACGGGAGGCTTTCAGACCTGCTAAATAGATTCATATCTGAAAGATCTCCTTAGAAAGTGTGGGGTTAGTGATGCCTCTACCCTACCAAAGATCTCCCCTCCACTCCTACCACTCTCACTACCACAGTCTCCCATTGATTTTATCCAGCTTGAGCAGAGATCAGAAAAAATTGTCCCTGCCTAATAAAAAAAAAAAAAAGAGCAAAAAGAGCAAAACTCTAGGTAAATATTTTTAACCCCAACAAGTATTATTTTTTTGAGAAAATTTAAACGATTACCTGCATTATTCCAGCCGGGCTGGAACTGGTCCCTTCTTCTGTGATATGACTCACCACACTACATTTCTAAGACTTTCTTTGGAAAGCCAAGAAGCCCCTAAATGGGCAATTCAGGCCTCCAAACTGCAATGCCTCCCACCTCCCCGGGATGTCTGGGAGAGGCAGAGCATAAGCAAAAACGGTTTTAGAAAGCAGTGCAGAAAATAGAAAACTTCTCAGCCAAGGTGGATAAAATCCAGCTCCATGGCCTGGCGAGGCTAAACACAACCCCGTGACGGCTTCTCCCAGCCTCTGTCCCCAGGTTGCCCCGGCCGAGCAGGGCAAGATGTGTCCTGGGCACGACCGTGGCATCAGCGGCACCCTGGCAGGGCTGGCCGGGCGCTCATTAACGATTTCTGGTGGTTTGGGGGCTGGGTTTTCCTGCATGCCTCTCTCTGCTCATCTACTAATTGGGCTTTCTCTCTCTGCTCTCCTCCTTCCCCTCTGCTTTCGGTGCAGCTGCAGATAGAGCCGACAACCAGACAGAGGGAAGAGCCGGCTCGGAGCAAGTGGCCGTGTGAGGCCGGCGCTGGGCAGCCTGTCTCGATGCCCCTCTCTGATCTGTCCGGTACCCAGGGCAGGTCCCCTTTGCCCCTGGCCAAATCCATCTCCGTGGCTTGTCTAACCGGCATGGCACTCTTAACCCCCCCACACCTGGTGCTTTCTTAACTCCGTCTCGAGAAGGGGGGGAAGGAAACTTGGAATTGCATCCCCTTTTCCTGCTGCTGCTCTGCCGCCCCACGGAAAGGGGGTCTGCCCAGCCCCGGCAGCGCTGCCCAGGGACCGTGTGCTGCCGCCAGCTCCCGGCGCATCCTCGGCATCCCTCCCTCTCTGCTCGGATGCCTCGTTCCAGCTCGGCTCCCCCTCCAAGGCAGCGGTTGCGCAAGGAGCACGGCATGGCCGCCTGGTTGTTTGTTTGTTTGGATCCAGCCTCCTGCTGCCCTTCCTCCCTGGCCCAGCGTCACAAATAAGAAACACTCCTTCCTCTCCTCTCTCCGAGAGTCCTGGTGCCTTTCAGACCCTCTGGGCAAGGAGGCCTGGAGGATGGGTTGGCATCACCAGCCTTTTCCTGCAGCCACCGAGCCTTGGCACTGGCACAGGGGGATCCTCCTCCCCTTTGATCCCCAGTGGAGGTGAGGACAGTCTGGGGTCAGACTGGGGTCAGACTGGTTGCAGCTGAAGGAGGTCAGAGCCCGGTGTCTGGCCCTATTCATGTCCCCAAGATCCCAGAGCATGCACCCTGGACTCCCTGAGGCATCGGAGGCTTCATTGGGAAGATGCTGAGATGTGAACCAGAGAGAGGAGGAGGTGTGTGTTGGGGAGCTCAGTCCACCTCTGGTCCTGCAAAGACAGAGACGCTGAATGTCCCCTTTTCCAAGGCAAAAGTCTGGAAAGGTTCATAGCACAGACTCCGTCCCCTCACCCTTTTCAGCAGGACCCAGGACACTGGTGGGGGTAACAGCTCTGTGCAAGAGCCCATTCAGGCCTGACCCAGGATGGGGAGACACAAAGGGAGAGAACGGGCTGTGCAGGACAGTGGATGCTGCCTTGCAGCCATAAACAACCCCAGAGCAGATGTGCAAGCCAGGTTGGACTCCCAACATACATTTACTCCTTCCTGCAAGCCCCATCAACCCCCCAGGGCTTTACAAAGGTCCCACAGTTGCTGGCACCATGGCACAGGAGCACAGTGCACCTGTGGAAAGAGAGCAGGAGGGCTCAGGCCAGCTGGGGACCCCCAGGGCTGGTGGGCTGGTGAAAGGGGTCTGTGTCCCCTCCTCTGCCCCTCTGCAAGTCACAGGTGCCCAGGGCCTCCACCCAACCTGGCTGTACCCACACACCCATCCCATCATCTGCTGTCCATACAGGGGGGTTGGAAGGGACCCCTGTGAACAGTGAACTGCAGTGTTTTGCCATAAACCAGACTTCTTTCACCCAAGCAGGTGGTTAACCCTGAGCATCAGTACATGTCCCTGGTGCTTCTCGTGATTTGTCTCTTTGTTAGCCTGGATCACTGTGTGAGGAGTTAAGACTCCTGTCCTTGTCCCCTTCACATCCTGGAGCACATGGAGACCTACAGAGCTCACATCATCCCTCATCCATGGGACTTCTTTCTGCAAAGTCACCCATCCCCATCTCAACTCCTCATCTTAAGTGTGGCAGAACCCAGCTCCACAGCACTGTATTTCCTGGCAGGATCAGAACCCAGTTTCTGCCCTCCTCTGGGGCAGATCCCCCAGAAGGGTACAGGGGGAGGCTGCACAGCATCACCCGAGTGTGCGGTGAACTGCCCATGTGGTGGGGAGCCACAGCTCCCATGGGGTGGCTCCTGACTTTGGTGGATGAACCACCTTGCAGCCTGGGTTCCTTCCAGGGGAGGGTGGCACAAGCCCAATCAAAGGACAAGCTGGGAAGGAAAGGTTGGTCAGGGCACTGTGAGGGATGTGGGGGAGAAAGGGGACCATGGACAGGCCATGGGAAAGAGCAACGGCATCTTCTCCCTCTACCAGACCCTGAGCCCACACCAGGGGTGGGTGAAGCACAGCCAAATCTGCCTATGTCCTGGGGGATGGAGTGGGTGGGATCTCGCCCATGTCTTCCCTCTGCCTGCACACCAGCAAAGCCATGCTCTCAATGTCCCTCATCTCCTGCCATTGCAGGAGCAACCAGAACCTAGGGTTGCTCAGCCTGAGCTGTAAATGCTTATCAGCACTCTGTGGTGACCAAGACCCAGAAAAGGAGAGATGGGGCCATGCCCTCAGCAAAGCCTTGTGCATAGAAGAGCTCCCCTGATGCATGGAGTAGGTTAGTGAATTGCTGCCTGCTTTTTCCTGCCCATTGGTAAGGGATGCAAAGCCACACTCCAGGACAATCTCCCAATGGCTCTCACCTGCCAGTGCAGGTTTTTTCCCCTCTCAAAGGTATAGCAGAGATATCTTGCACTAATGAAGTGCTCAGGAGGGGCTCCCAGCATGAGGTCTCCACCAGCATGAGTGGTGTTGGCCATACAGCCTGCAGGCGAGCCATGCCGCTGGTGTTCAGCAGTGCCAGACACATGCCCTGTCTTTGCAGGGTGGCCATGGTGGAGTTTCATGGGAACAGCCTCCTGTTCCTGCCATCTGAGGCTGTGTCAGGCTGTGACCCCTGCAGTGCCCTAGAGAAAGGGGATGCAGGACTATACGGGCCCTTGCTCTGCCCCGTAGGACCATCATCACACACCAAAGCCCAGCATCACCTGCCCGCCGGTGGGCTGGGCACCCCAACAAACAGAGCTCAACCCCCACTTCTGTGTTGGCTTTCAGTTGCTGACTGCAAAGCGCCGCCGGAGCTGGAGCACGGCTTTGTCACCTTCTCCTCCAGGAACAACCTCACCACCTACCGAGCAGCCATCCAGTACCACTGCCAGCACCCCTACTACCACATGGCCCCCAACAGCACCGGTGAGCGGTGGGGCCGGGCAGTGTCCCCCATGGCACGGTGCGGGTGGGTGTGTGGCCGTGTGTTTGCAGGCTTGGTCGGGAGGGGGGCAGCTTGGGATGCTCTGCGGGCAGCAGGAGGTGGACGTAGCCTACACAGGTGGTGGATGTAGCCTACACACATCATCTGCACTACCCGGATTGTCAGACTGGCCGCATCCTGCTCCGCAACGAGGTGGGATGGAGTTAGCGCTGCCTGGCGCTTTGCCCACGTGTTCCACAGCCCCAGCAGAGCAGCGTGGCTGCTCTCAGGCGCTCTGCCTTCTCACCCTGCCATCTGCTGCCTGCAGCAGGTGAGATTTGCTGTGTCTCTGTGAAAGAGCACCATGTCCAGCAGCCCCGGAAAGGGTACTACAAGGCTTTCCATCCCAGCATCCAAATGTCCAGAGTCACCAAAGCTGAACAGACAGATGTGGGATTATGGCAGACTGGGTTTCCACCTAACGCCCCCTCCTCCCTCCAACCACAGAGACACCACAAGGTGCTTTGCCAAGCACCACGGGTTTCTGCACCCTTCAGACTCAGCTCTGGGCAGCAGAAGGGTTGTCACACACACCCCAGCCCTCCTTCCTCCTCCTCCCTCGGCCAGCGAAGCCAAAGGATTTCCTCACATTCCTGCCTCCTTCCTCATATCCCCTGGCACACGTGCTGGCCCCGTGCATCTGGTCCCAGCAGCTGGCATGCATTAGCAAACTGGTCACTGGCCACAGTAATGGCGCAGCAGCTCCCAGCTGAGGCTGAAGGTGCAGCACAGCCCCCCAGAAGGCAATGAAACTGAGGATGGTGGCATGTCTCCCCCAGGGGACAGAGCTGCCAGGGCCCCCCAGGGAATGGAGCACAGAGAGTGAAAAAGGGAGATCACCTCCTGCTCTGGAAAAGGGTCCTGATGGCTGGGTAAGAGACACCCCCTTATGCCAGAGCCACAGACCAGCTAATGCTTTGCTTTCTTCCAGCCACCTATACGTGTGACGCATCGGGGGTTTGGAGGAGCGAGGAGCTGGGGACCAAGCTGCCGTCCTGCCGACCAGGTACTGGTGCTGGGGTGGCCGGTCCTGCAGCAAGGGGTGCGGAGCAGGGACGTGTGGGATGGGGGCAGGGATGTTGCTCCCTGGTGGCAATGCCATATGTCTTGGCTTTACGTATCCAGATGCTGTAACCTGCAGCCAGGAGGGCAATGGGGACAGAAGCCTCCTGCTCTCCCAGATGGCCCAGATGGCAAGGGTGCACTGGTGGCACCGGGCAGCAGTGGAGCCACAGCCATGGGGCTCCCCGAGCTCCCCACTCCAGCAGACAAGGAAACCAGCAGCCTCAGCAACCCAGGGGAGACCCCACTGGCCACCTTCAGCCCCCAGCACTACCCGAGATGGCTCCAGCCAAGGGCAGAGCATTACCTGCTCAGCACCACTGGCTGTCAGATCCCATTAGCAGTGAGTCCACATGCAGGAGCAATTAGCACCTCTCTGAGCCTTGCAGAAAAATCCAGCCGCTTCTCAAGGAAAGAAAAATCCCAAGGTTTTTAGCAGTGGCAGAAATGTTTGCAGCCAGCAAGTTTTCAAGCCAGACGTCCACTCAGGATTAAATAAAAGTCCCCGAGATGTTGGCTGGCTGTAGCCGAGCATGGAGCCAGGTCTGGCTGCCAGGGAGGGGGGGGCTGGAGACAGCCCCGGGTGCAGGTTGTGGTTGGATGTGCAGGGAGGGCTCTCCGGCGTGGTGCAGGGATCCAGCTGCTGTGGAGCAGCCGCAGCTCCAGCCACCCCAGGGTTCAGGAACTGGCTCAGCCCCATGGCAGGTCTTACAGGGCATCTGCTCTCTGGCCAGGCTGAGCGACTGCAAGACCAGAGGAGGGACCCCCTGAGATTCCCTGAAGCCCACAGAGCTCCAAGGCCAGGGCTGTGGCTGCTGTTGTTGCGGCGGCTGCTCCCTGCATCTCTCCTTGATGTCTCAGCCTGAACTAATTTGAGCTGGGAGCATATGGGGACATCTTTTGGGGCCATAGCTGGTTTCATGGGCCATTTCCAGACCTCCTGATTAGTGACAGAAGTCAGAGAGACTTCAGGAAAATGGAAAATCCCAGAGAGAGGATGTCGCTCTCCTGAGATCGGGATCTGCAGGCAGCAGCTGGCCAGCTGCTCTTCAGATCTTCCCCCATGTCTCACGCCACTTCCCCATCAATAGAAACTCCTCTTCCAGGCCACTCCATGCCTTCCTCTGCCATTAGTGGGAGCATTTGCAGCCGGGTCAGCATTTTTGATATGTAATTTAACAGAATAAATATTTGGCTGGATGTGCTTCCTCCAAAACCATCTCCCTGGGACCGCCATCAGCTTCAGAGCAGCAGACCAGCTGGGCTGGGCTGGGACGCAGGAATTATTTGCCCGAGCACGTTTTCCATTCCTTGCAGCACTGGGAAAGGCAGGGGAGCAAAGCAGGAGCAGAGACACTCTCCATGTTCCCTCTCTGCCAGAGTCACAGATTTCTTAGTGGCAGACCCCAGCCTCAACAAATCCACATTAGCATCTCCTGGCCCTCCTGCCCTGGTTGTGAGGCTGACTCTCAGGGTGATCCCATCACCCTGGAGGGTCAGACTCTCTTTCTGTGAGGCTCTGAATTCTCTCCTCCCAGCACAGGGGACACAGGGGGAACTTTCCACAGAGGATGTGTCCTTGCAGTCCTTGCAGATTCAGAGGGATGAGACCATCACCTGCGCTGCTGTGATTCCGGACTCTTCCAGCTGTGGAAGGGAAAGCCCAAATCGGCTCTCACAACCTCCTAGTCACATTAGCACCCTCAAGCATTGACTACCCTGGGAGTCCCTCTTCACTGAGCCGGCCCCACCACCACTCTTGTCCCCAGGCTTAAGTTCCTCAATGTCCCTGTCCACCGTGTCCAGGTCTCTCAGAGCCACCTTCAGCATGCTGAGTGCCTCCTCTTCCTCATGCCAGGTCACAGTGCCTGGATAAAGCTCCTGGAGGCAAACCAGGCAGCACATCAGGGCTCTTCAGACATTAATTCTGGGTTTGTTGAGGAGCTGAGCAGAGGGATGCTGGTTTAGCTGCCAGAATTGTGGGGAGGACTTGAGACTCAGGATTAAAGCCCATGGTGCTAGGCAACATCCCACAGCCATTCTCCAGTCACAGCTCCTCCGGGAGGGTGAATGCCATGGCCATGAGACCACAGACCTCGTGATGGGTCTCAGAGCAAGGGGTGAGGCTGGGTTGATGTCAGGCTCCAGTCCTCCCACTAGCGTTCCCCTGGGTTTCTTGGCACATTGAGCAGGAGCCGGGCAAGTGGCTGGATGATCTGGGAAGAGCTGAGCAAGCTCACGGGGAACGGTGAGGAAGAAGGATTACTCATTTGGCCTTTCTGCTTCTGAAGTGTTGTGGATCCAGCCAAATCACTCCAGAAACTGAGATGAAAAGTGAGGAATTGCAAAGTGCAGTCTGGCCCTCAAGCCATTTCCTTGTCCCACCTACCAGCTCAACTGTACAAAACCCTTTAAGTCACAGACCTGTTTTGCTGCAATCCCACCTTACAGAAACTATAGCATCCACCAGGTCTTCAACATAGCAGAAGGATCCCTCCACTTCCCCTTTCCTACGGAATCTGGTAGCGCCATGTTCCTCATCTGGAGCATAAATCACATAGCTGTAAACCAAGACGAAGATGCAATCCTACTTAGAGTGCTTAAAGTCACACTTTGGCTCACATGTTTTGCTGGATCCATGCCTGACTTCTCTGTCAGGAGATCTGATAGGGCTTTGGGGCAGCTAACCCCAGATGAAAGCCTCCATGGCCACATAGTGTATTATACACAATTCTGACTGACCATATTCATGCCCAGTGGGCAAGAGCCCACTCTTTACCCCAGAGGAGCCTGCTAATTGCAGAATAAATTCTGCAGCCCCCCTGCAGTGGAGGCCCAGCATATACCACTCCTTGGCACAAGCCCACTCTTTTCATCAAGGGGTCTCTACCTCTCTTCATGACAGGGCCACATGTGCTGCAGCCCTACCTTGACACCTACCAAGAGCTTGACCCTTCCCACGCTCAGTGGAGAGTCTTTGGGCCTGAGACCCACCTGGGCTGGTAAACAGAAGTGTGCCTTGAATGTTCATGGTCTCATGGCCAAGAGCATTAATATCATCTTTTCATACCCTACAGGGAATGCAGGGAAGGAGAGGGCAACTGGGAGGCTACTTTTTTTTTTTTGAGCAAACTCATGGGATTAACTGGGCCTTGACTGCCCACAGCCGAACGCAGGATGGATTCCCACAGAGCCAGAACATGAGGAGCAGGGAGCTCCCAGCTCTGAAGATGCTTCCGTCCCTGGTCCTGCATGGGTTCTAGTGGCTCAACTTGGTTTCAGTCCTGTCTCATTGCCAGCTGGGCAGGATGCCACAACTATGGGAGCCACAAAGCCATACTTCATGGTGCATGCATACTGGAGAGATGCAAAGGGAGGTCAGACCCTCTTACTCACCATGAAGGTATTGGAGGCCCCAAAGGTGCAATGATGGATGGTGCTGAGCAACATGCATTCATCATTGCAAATAGATGAGGCCAGAGGCCTAGTGGTACCTCCTGGGACAGCTGCCTGAGATCCTCCTCCATTGGGTCTCCCAGGGTGCATATGGGAGCAGATGCCAGGATTGAGGTTTCCCCGGGCACCTGGGGAAAGGGAACCCAAATCCTGGAAAGCAACAAGTTCCACTGATCCATAGACAAGACACTTCTCTAATCTATGCCTCATCGTTCACAGCCCCAGAAAGCATGGGACAGCTAGAAGGCTTGGTATGGAGAGCTGGACCCAGTTGTCCTGGGGCTGTGAGAAAAGAAAGATGTTCTGTTCTCCAAAAGTATTGCCAGAATAGCTCAGCCAGCAGAGAGAGGGGAAGTCATGTAGCGGGTTGGTGACAGGGGCAACACTAGCACTGAGGACTCATGGTCTCATGTCTGAGCCACCAGGCTTAGAGGAACATATCTCCTACTTCACAGAAGAAACTGGACAACCCGTACACAAGGGCTGAACAAGGACACCTCACCATCCTATGGAAGAGGAAGACTGCCCATTTCCCAGGAGGGCAAACCATGAGAAATGGTTCCACCAGGCAAGGAAGACATGAAAGGAGCTGGGGCTGCCTTTAAGAAGTAAAATCCTTCAGGATGACAGATGCATTCCTTTCCCAGACATAACTCCAAAGACCTGTTACCATAGGAAATGGGGTGTAATGCTCAACCTGGTCTAAGCTCTGAAGCACACTCTATCAGGAGAAGGTAGAGATGGCAGGGAGGATGGGTTTTATCCATGGCAAAAATGAGAAGAGTTGCCCTCTATGGAAAAAAAAATGACACAAGTCAGCATTTGGTTTGAAGATAGCCAGCCATGTGGCATAATCTACAGGGTTGTCCCTTTTAATTTCTTCCCTAGGCAAGTGCTGTGAGTAACTGTCCTGTCCTTTTTGTCCCCAGTGTGCGGCCGGCCAGCTCGTCCTCTGCCTGGGATCATCAAGCGCATCATTGGTGGTCGAAATGCAGAGCCCGGCTTCTTCCCTTGGCAGGCCCTGATTGTGGTGGAGGACATGTCCCGGGTGCCCAACGACAAATGGTTTGGCAGCGGGGCCCTGCTCTCAGACTCCTGGGTGCTGACAGCAGCCCATGTGCTCCGCTCCCAGCGGCGAGACAAGACTGTCATACCTGTCTCCAAGGAGCACGTCACTGTCTACCTGGCCCTTCACGACGTGAGGAACAAGATGGAGGCTGTCAACCGGACAGTGGAGAGGATCATCCTCCACGAGGATTTTGACATCCAGAACTACAACCATGATATTGCTCTGGTCAAGCTGAAGGAGAAGGTGACCATGGGGAACTATGTCATGCCTGTCTGCCTGCCCCAGTTTGAGCATGAGCTGGAGGGGCCTCACCCTAACACGCTGGGGTTGGTGGCTGGCTGGGGTATCTCTAACCCCAACATCACGGTGGACGAGATCATCAGCTCAGGCATGAGGACACTGTCTGACATCCTACAGTATGTCAAACTACCGGTGGTGCTTCACGCAGAGTGCAAGACCAGCTACGAGTCGCGGTCGGGGAACTACAGTGTGACCGAAAACATGTTCTGCGCCGGCTACTACGAAGGTGGGAAGGACACTTGCTTGGGAGACAGTGGAGGAGCCTTCGTCATCCAGGACCCAGGAACCCGGAGATGGGTGGCCCAAGGGCTGGTCTCATGGGGTGGCCCAGAGGAGTGCGGCAGCAAGCAGGTGTACGGTGTGTACACCAAAGTCTCCAACTATGTGGACTGGGTGGAGAAGAAAACAGGCTCCTCAGAGAGATGGACATTTCTGGACCCGGAGATGGAGAGATGAGTGACTAAGCAGCCTGCTGTCACAGCTCCCTTTCTTGTTGTTGTTTTTTAATATGCTCCAGACTCTGGTCTTTCGCAAGCAGTAGCCACAATGCTCAGCGCATGCCAGGCCTTTGCCCGCCCTCCACGTCAGTTGTTTCGCTTGGTCCCCACGTCCCTTCGCTTGCGCTCTTAGGAAATGCTTGCTAGGGAACTGGGGGAAGGGAGTGAAGGGCGAGATCTCAGCCGGTGTCCTCAGCTTGTGCTGCCCATCTCCAAACCTCACCCACGCTCCCGAGGAGCCCCACTCCAAGCCAAGACAAAGGCACAGCGATGGAGGCAGCATTTCCCTGCCACCAAAGCTTTGGGCCATGCACAAAGAATTGCGTCTAAACCCTGTGGCTCTCCAGACAGATCTTCCCTTCTGATGACACAACTGCAGGAGCTACAGAGGCTACGGAGAGCACGGGAAACCCAGCTGGGCAGGCCTGGACCTCACAGATCCCCCACCTTCTCTGTGCAAAGAGTAGTGAGAGACCACTGGGGGTTTGCTACTATTTTTATTTGTAAACAAATGTCCCTGCCTGATGGCATCTCAGGTAATGTCCACCTGCCCCCAGGGATGTGAAGATGCATCCACATTAGCCCTAAACTTCAGTGATGGCTGGCAAGCTGATGGCTGCCAAGACAGCACCAATCTAAATGGGCTACCTTTACCCCACCATGTGGGATGGGTGCCCCACAGAGGACACAGGGACAGGGAATGGGTCTTGAACTCAGTGTCGCCCTCACTTCCAGCCACCAAAACTTCTCTGACCCTCCATCACCTCAAGTCCTTCCCCTAGACTAGCTCTTGGAATGGTTTCCAGCCACAGCAGACCTCCCAAGGAAAGTTTTCCAACACAGGAGACAGTATCACATCTCCTGTACCTATTTTCAGCAGAAGTATTTCAGACAAAATGCCCTTCCTTCGGGTCTTGCCTCTTCTTTAGGGGCCTCAGTAGTCCTGCCTGGCAGTGCATTCATTCTTGCAGGAACCTAGTCCCTTTTAACTGCTTTTAAGGCCATTGATTTGGCTGATTTACAGGTTATTGATGGTGTCTAGTATTTCCTCATGACTCCTCTGGCCTATTGCAGGTGTCCAAGTCATTCTTAACTGACCCCAACTCACCCAACACATCAGAAGGATTCATATCTCCCCAGCCTCTCTCCATGGCCCATGAGACAAATAAGCCCCACCAAGGAAGAAGGTCAGGTGAACTTACTTGCTTCGGTGGGGACATCATCTCCTTCACTTGCCACCAAAGCCCTCCTATAGCTGTAAGCAACAAGCAAAAATTGCCCGCTGTCCTCTCTGCATGCCTGTAGCCTCCTTTGGGCCTGTCCTCCTCCTCCTCCTTTGGTTTGCCATGCAAGATAGGAGTCAACAGTGAATGAGTCACTCTGCCATTTTGCTATCGTCCAAAAAGCCATTTGCTGAGAATGTAGAGGAGCAGAAGGCCTAAGGAAGGTCAAACTTGCAGACAGCTAAGAACTGTACTCTTGGCTATGTCATGTAACTGCAAGGTATTTTATATATATATATATTTCTTTTTTGATACTACATTCTGTAAAATATCCAATGTAATGTAAGGATGGTTCAGTGGAATCTTCCTCCTGAGAATAAAATAAAACTTTGGTATGTACTGAGTTTGTGCCCTGACACTTTTATTCCAAGCGAGACATGGTCAAGGCTGGTTGCAAGTCTCTGCCATGGACACCTGTGCTCCCAGGGGGATTCTCACTCTGTCCCTCACCCCAACGGCTGCTCAGCCATGGCCCGTGCAGCTTCATGGGCTGAGACAGACCCCGACCAGCCGTGAATACCAATTGCAAAAAACAGCAAAAAATGAGATCCTGCCCTTCAATTATTTATAGCCTTAGCACATCAGTGAAGACAGGGACAGTGGCAGGAGGACAGTGTGGCAACCTGTATGCTGAGAATAGCAATTAAACCTGGGCTCAATTGACATGCGGAAAAAATAACAGGTATGTGACTTTTGTTTTAAAAGAGGTAAAAATCCGCCCATCCACGCTAGCTGTTGGACTGAGAGAGCGCATCTTCAATGCAACAAGCACAGGTGGGAGCGGAGGCAGGGACCCAGCTCTGCTGGGCGCCTCTTCTCTGCATCCCAGGCTGTGAAAACCCAGCCTCTGGAGAGAGCTTAAAATCATGGGCGCTGTTTGTTTCCTACCATGTGTGCGGATCCAGGGCTGAGAGCTGGGTTATCGATCCCAATTTTCCTATGACACAGAACTGAAATAACAGCAGTGGGCTCCTCTGGGCCAGCAGTGGGGAGGAGGGCAGCGAGTCTGGCTCTTCCGCTCACTGGTCTAACATGTCCAGAGACATCAGAGAGATGAAGGGGAGGTGAGAGAGAGAGAAAAAAAGCAAAATCAAGGCCTGGCACCCTGAGTGTTAAACCATCAGCTGTAGGATCTGAGCCTAGACAGCTCCGGGGCCAGTTTAAACATACTGCTGCCTGATTATAGATCAATCAATCATAAATACAGACTCTCCCCCGCCTCCCATCGATAGCTCTGCCGGGAAATCCCTGGCACACCCCAGCCCTCTCCCCCTGCTCACCGAGCCTCTGTGCTGCCGAGTGCCAGCCCTTCGTGCCCCACGGCCACTGCGGCTGGCTGCGGGGAGGGCTGGGAACCAGCAGCAGAGAAGAAAAGCGAGAGGAACAGCAACGGGCTCAGCATTTGCTGGCACCTCGCGACCTGCCAACTGGTGAGAGCTTCTCTCCAGGGAGACAGCAATTTATCAGTCTGGCTGCGGTGAAAAGCCAGAAAAAAGGACCCTGGGTAAGGTTTGGCTGTCCCTGGCTGCGTGTGAGTGCCAGGCATGAGCTGAGAGTTGGCTGCAGCAGAGCCCAACCGCAGATAGACCAGAGGAGACAGCCAGGACCTGCCCAGGACCCACAGGAAGAGAGAGCATCCTTCATCCCTCAACCACTTTCCCTGGGATGGGCTTGCTGTCCCTATGCCATCTGTGGGGCTGGTTACTACTCACCATCCCCACTGAGCCGTGGGGGCTTGCTCTGAGCTCCAAAAAGTGCCAAAAGCCACAAAAAGCAGCACTTTGAGGGCAGTTTCCTAAGAAACAAGTGGGAGATGGGCATAGCTGCACATTGGAAATGGGTATCCTGGAAGGATCCCAAAAATGAGGCTGTGGCTGAGTGTGCATCAGGGTCTCTGAGTAATGGGGAGGGTTTGAAGGGGCTGCATGATGGAGGGGATGTGCACGCACAGCAGGAGGAGACAGGCAGGCAGCGGCAAGGAGAGGACCAGGAAAAACGCATGCAAGGTGGGGGAGCGCAGTGTGTGTGCAGAGGGCATTGCAGAAGGGGTGAGGGGTGGCTCTGCCCTCATAAAAGAAGCAAGAAAATAAGGATCCCTGCAGGGATGTGGTCTCCACAAGAGCTGTCTTCCCAGTAGGAGGCAAGGGAGTTCCCCCTCAGCAGCTGGGTGGTTGAGGAGGCTGCAGACAGCCAGACATGATGATTGGGGCTGGGAAAACCTCAGCATGGAAAGAAGAGGGCTACGGGCAATGGCAGCAAGAAACTTGGCCATGTCTCTGCTTCATGACATAACGCCGTTGGGGAGAGGGTGGGCTGCTCCCAGCGCGGCAAGGACTGCGCAGGAGGGAAGGGAGTTGGTCCAGGCTGCAGGATCAGCCTTCTCCTCCCCAGCAGAGCCACTCAGCCTCCCCCACCCCAAGCAAGGAGATATCTCATCCAGAAAGACAGGTCCATTCAGTCACGAGACCCTTTTCCCAAGCACTCCTTCAGCCATGGTTCCAGGGCAGTGATGCCAGGGCATCACTGATGTTCATTCCAAGGGGGACAGGTCATGCTGGGTCATGCTACCAGGGAAGTCCCTGCTGGTGGCACCACATGGTCCCCAGCCCTGCTGCTGTGGCACCACTGTCCCTCAGGCAGAGTTGGGGACCAGGAGGGGTATAAGGCCCAACACTTTGCATCATGTATGACTCTCCAGTGCTCTGAGACTGGAATATCACACCCAGAGACCAGTTCATCCACAGACCAGGACCATACCCATATAGGACATGGATTGAGGGGATCATGCTACAGCGGAAGAGCTGGGCACGAGGACGGCCATCCCCCATCTGGGGAACACTGTCCCGTCCCAGTGCTGGCAGGTCACTGGTCCCAGTGCTTCCCAGTGCAGTGCCAGAGATCTCGCAGCTCCATCTGCTGGCTCCACAGCCACGTCTGCAGACACTGCGGAACAGGGAAGGCACTGGGGAAGGGGGAAAGTTGGTGGGATAAGCAGGACAGAGCACTTAAGAAACAAAATCCACATGACCCCTGGACCACACAGGGTTTTCTTGTTATTTTGATTTTTTTAACCAATAGCCTGCAGGTTGCATATATGAAAATACAGGACAAACTTATCCCAGCAAAAATATCAAACCCAGAGTGAGGAGTGCAAGCAGGACACAGCAGAGAGGAGAAGCACAAGAGAGAGCACAAGAGAGAGCACAAGAGCACTTGAGAAGCTGCGTAGCCAGGGCCTGATACTGTACAAGCTGCGCCGGTGACGCTGGGGTTGGTTATTCTTTCAGCCCATCTTTCTTCCATTAATTCAGTCATGAAATCTTTTCTGCCATGGCAATCTTCAGCAACAAACCATTTGCAGAGTCAGGAGGGGTCGGATGCAGCTGCCTCGGTGGCTCTGCAGGTCTGGCCCTCATTTGCTAGACAGCCACAGGCTGGGATGTACAGTGGGGTCAGGAGAGCAATCAGGCTCTTTACATGAAAAAGAAATGCAGGAGAGGCTCTAAACTTCAGGTCACAAGGAGATCATACCAGAAGACTTCCAATCTCTCCTGCCTCACTTGTGATTTTCCCCACCACTTGTCCACCCCAGGACCCCGGGGAAGATGGACCTTGGTAGCCACGGTTATATTTGAGGCTTACAATGTGCAAGCTGTTTCAAAAGCTTTTTCAAGCATTTGCAGACCAATTTCACCTCGGTTTTCTGCGCCAAAGTCAGGCCCACAGCACATGCTGTCCTCATGGGTAAGTAGGTCCTGCAGGAGCCTAACAGCTCCCCTGGAGGCAAGGTAAGAGGCTGAGGGGTGACGGGCTGCAGGGGAACAACAGTTTTCTTTCTAACTTTATGATGACCACTGGGTCCCCTGAGCTCCACAGGGCGAAGTGGCAGCAGGCAGAAATCAGCCATCTTCCCCTTTTCCCAGACTCTGTAGCGCAATAAGTGCAATTTCCCCACGATTGAGCGAACAGGGCAGAGACTTGGGACTTGCTGCCACAGCCTCATTGCGCTTGCCAACCTTGAGCTCCCTTTGCCCCTATGGCAGAGTGCCCAGCCCGCTGGGAGGGGTTTGTGTTTGCCAGGGTGTTTTTCAGAGACATAGTCATAGAATCATAGAATGGTTTGGGTCGGAAGGAACCTTAAAGATCACCTAATTCCAACCCCCCTGCCAGGGGCACAGACACCTTCCACTAGACCAGGTTGCCCAAAGCCTCATCCAGCCTGGCCTTGAACAATTCCAGGGAAGAGGCATCCACAGCTTCTCCAGGCAACCACTGTCTCACCACCCTCACAGTAAAGAATTTTTTCCTAATATCTAATCTTAATCTACTCTCTTTCCATTTAAAACCATTACCCCTTGTCCTATCGCTCTGCTCTCTGATAAAGAGCTCCCTTGTGAAAGCTCAGCACCCAGATATTTTTGGAGGACAAAGCAATCTCTGCACCCCTAGTGACACAAGGGACATCCACAGATACATGGGGCCAGGGCAGATGCTGCTGTACACAGCTCAAAGGAGGCAGTGCCAGCTGCCCAGTTGCCCAGTTCCACCAAGGACAAAGGCAGGAGAGCATCCGGATGTGCCTCCCTGAAAGCTAAGTCCAGCTGGTGGAGTAAGGCAGCCCACAACTTCCCACTGAGCTGCTCACAAGTACCTAGAAAAGGCTTCGGAAAAATTAAAAAGCACAAATGCATCCTTGGGATGAGGAGAAAGGGCTTGGTTTATTCTTGCAAGTACACTCCAGCCATCACACAGGGCAGCTGAGGGTCTTCCTCACACTGAATATGTCTCATAGGAAACCATCAGACCCACCAGGCTCCCCGAGGCTGTGGGACAAGTTGCCTGGCTGAGGCACCTTAGTGTGTGCCTGTCTCCGCCACAAGCCAAAGAAGCCTCACCACACCATGAGAGAGGGCTGACCTTGGGCACCCAATTTTCCAGGCAGTCCGTCAGCCTCCCCAGCCATCCCCTCTGTTCCTCTCTGGGAACCCCAGGCTCCCACTACTTCCTGATGAAATAAAGCAGGACGAAGAGGAGCACTCCCAAACCACAGAGGAAAGTGATGCCGAAGCCGCACCAGCATATCCAGGGGAACTTGCAATTGGAAGGCAAGGGGTGATGGGTTGGGGTCATCGCATGGGGCCTCCTGCCCTGGCGTTTTGGGGTGTGATGGGCCCTGGTCATCAAGGGCTTCCAGTCATCCAACTCTTGAGCTGGCCTCAACTTGCTGCAAATGCCGAGCTGACAGCCCTCGCAGCGATTGCTGTCGTGTGGCCCTGCCACCAGCGCATCCACCACCACTTCCAGGAGGTCGGAGGGCTGGACTGACACGTGGTAGAAGTACTGGAGGATCTTCAGCACCAGGTTGTGCAAGAGCCTCTCCACAGTCTCGTCGCTGAATTCGGCCTCCTCCAGCTGGGGGTCAGGACACCTCCTGCACGCCTGGCGAAAGGCTCGCATCCGTACCGTGCCCTGGCCCTGGCGCCGGCACATGTGGAACAGGATGTGCACTTTGGCTGAAGACCACTCCTGCAAGCACTGGGAGCACCGAAACCTGCCAGGGCACGGAGGAGACCAGCTTATCTCGGGCTCCCTGTGCTGGGCTGTCACCTTCCCCTGCTGTCAGTAGGGACCAGGGTAGCCAGGGCTGATGGTTTAACTTCACCCATGCAAGTTTCACACTGAACTGTCCTCCCCAGAACAACATGATGCCAGCCTGGGCAGTTCAACACAGATGTGAGCTCAGGGCCAGCCCCAGCATCAAAAATTTTAGGAGCCAGGCTGCCTGCTGGGACCATCCTGGTCCCCTTTCCTAGCCCATCCTGGCCCTACTGCCAGGAGTAGGGGTCCTTGGGGTGGGAAGCATCAAGCCCCAGGTCTATTTGGGGCTCCAGCCCCTCACCCGTGCTGGCTCATCACAGCTCAGCAGAAACCTGACATCAAGCCCAGGGCTGGGGAAGTAAAAAACCAAGAAGAAAAATAGAAGGAAACTGTGGGTGGAGGCTGCAGAGCAGGTGAGGAGGTGTCTTAAGGAGTCAAAAGGTGTGTAACTTGCAGCTTTTTGCCTTGCAAAACCAGGGGGAGGAGGCGGGGGCTGGCAGCCAAGGTCTCCATTTGCTACCACCCAGGCAAGGTGGCTGGTCAATGCCCTGGTGTCCTCCGTGGGGTGGAAATGGTTGTGATGGGGCCTCTCATCAGCTGTGCAGAGCCACAGCCTCTCTCTGCTATGTGTCCCCACAGCCTGGTGCAGAAGCAGGGACTGCTCAGGCATCGCCCCAAGTGCCAGCAGGCAGCACCTCTCCCTCTCCTCACCTTCAGGCTGCAAAACCAGATTTGGCTCTAGTCTGGTATAACTACCCCTGCTTCCTGGAGGAGCTCTTTGTATCTTGACCCCAAGATGGAGAAAAACTGGCCAAATACCAGCTGCCCTTTGGCCCTGTGGAGCTGCCACACTCCGCACCCCTCCAATTGTCGTGATTTTTTTCATTTAGCAATAACACACCAGGCTTGGAACAAAATGGGAAAACCCCTCCCAGCCTCACCCACCTCCAAACCACCCCTTTTGTGCCAAAAGCTGTTTCCTACAAGAAAACTTTGAGAAAGGGAAGGTCCACATGGCTGCCCATCATCCCTGGTCCTGCTCCATCAGAGACCGAGCTGGCAGCCCCCTACCTCCCAAGAGCATGGCGCTGCACAAACTCCTTCCAGCCAGGCTCGAGGACATGCACCTGCAGGGTATCATCCTCTTGAAGCATCCATGGCTCTTTTAAGTGCACATCTGCAATCTTCTCTGCAAAAATGTCCTGCCAGGTCCTCATGGTGCCACCTGAAGCTGGGGAGGAGGCAGTGACCAAATTTGCTGGGTCAAGCTTGCAGCTTCTGAGTGCTGATCGATGTGTCCCACTGCCTTTTCCCCAAACTTTTCCTCTTTGCACAATGTCTTTGTGCTTCGAGAGGGGGACCTTTGCTCCCACATGAGCAGCACCGCCCCATCCTGATCCCTGTGCCAACGGGCTCTGCTGACGCTGCACCAGGTCCTGGCCAGGTGAAATGTCCCCCAAAGCCAGGGCAAGGTGGGGTTTCCCCAAGCCTCACACATAAACCCCTGACCCTGCTGAAGCCACGCTCTCGTGATGCTGCTCTGTCCACAGGAAGAGGTTGGAAACGAAGCCCCCTGCCAGGCTGCCCGTCCCCATCACTATCATGGTAGCGGCAGAGATTATGCCCAGCATAGGAACAACAGAAGCGAAACCCACCAAAAACGCAGAACTCAGCAGCTGATAAAGCCCCAGGGAGCCTTATCTCTCTTGATAGCTGCCACCAAACATGGGCTGTTTTTAACTACTTTCAGCCAACTCGAGCAGAAAAAGGCCTGACATGAAACCGCAAAGTGGAAAGTCGGGGAGGATGGTACCGCACGTAAAACCGAAAGAGGTGAAGAGTGCTCTGAGACAAGAGCACCCAGGAAAGCTAAAAACAGTGGGGCTGGGGCTGCCTGCACTCTCTGCCCCCCAGCTGACCCCTCTCCGGGTGCGCAGGTCCTCCAGGATGAGGAGCAGGTTAGATCAGGTGCCAAATGATAACCAGTACTGAGCCAGGGGAAGATTCGCAGCTTGATAAAGCAAGTTCAGTTTGCCATGGAAATAAAACAATCTCATCTAGGGTGAAGCTCTCAGAGGACCATCTTGTGCACAGAGAGGGCATAAAACTCGCCAGAATGTCTGGCCTTGGAGAAAATGTGCCAGGTTGCTGCTGAGGATGAAGACACCATGGAAAGTTATGGAAGCTCCTCATGTTGAGTGTCTGGAGGAGCACTCAGGCTTCCAGAAACAGGGAGGGTTTAATGCAAAGACTTTGGGATATTAAAGCCCACAGCAGGACAGAGCTCTGCTTGGGGGAAAAAAAAAAAAAAAAAAAAAAAAAAAAAGGCAGAAGGATCTAGGAATCAGGCTTAAAATACTTCATATTAGTGTCAAATGAAGTATGTTCCCCTGGCACCCCAAAAGCCTGGATGTCCCAGGCAGTGGTGCCAGTGGCTGGCCCTGCTCTGGAGCTGGCTGGGGCAGCAGGATTGCTGAGGATGTAGGCGACAGCAGCTGTGGCCTCACAAGAGGGACACAGTGGCTGCCGGCAGTAGGTGACAGTGGCTGTGAGGTCTTAAGAGGCACCAGTACTTCAGGCTCATTCTCCAGATCCCAAAAGGGAAGCAGACAATGTAGATAAGTCCCGGTAACCACAGGGTGGCAGGGAGCCTCTGATCTTTGGTGCATCTAAGTCATTTGTACCAAGAGCCCTCCAGCACCTTCACAGTGTGCGCTGCCACTCCTGCAAGAGCAGAGGGAGGTGACAAGGTCCTGGGGCAGAGACCATCTTCAGCTTTGAGGTTCTTCCCTGTTTTAAGATCCTTCTACTGTTAACTATGCCTTGATGCTATGATTTGGAGCAGGACTAAAAAGAAGGAAAGGACGTTTCCTGGAAGCAGAGGAGTCAAGCCAAGGTCTTCAGAATCTTTATGGAGAGCTAACAAAGCCCTAACCCGTGGACAGGACCTGAGTCACCCCTGTCCAAGAGTTGTGCCATGGGGACATGGGATCCCACTTGGGCTGGAGCAGCACCCTATAAGCAGGACAGTGAAGGAAGGGTTGTCCCCTTGGACCCCTTAGTGGCTGAGATTTACCCAAGGGTGGCTGAACGCAGGAGAAACCTAAAGATTTTGACACCTCCCCTTTACTTTGAGGACAGCTGTGCCCACGTTAAACACCTCGAGCTATTTTGAGGAGGAGGAGCCCCCCAGGGAAGCAGCCCTCTCTCCTGGTACTCTCATATTCACCCAAACAAACCGATCGCTTCATCTGGGGGAACTGTGGTTTCAGCCCAGCCCTTCCTCCCCAAGACTGCTACCACAGGGCAGAGGGATGCTCCCCACCAGGACAGACACTGCTGCCCACGCTGCCCACCCTGGGGGGCAAAACACTGCCCCTGAGGCACGCAGCTCAACAGGGGTCCAATGGCACCCCTGGCACGGGGACGGGCCCCTGCCTCCAAAACCTGGCTGTGATGGAAACCAGCCCCCCATTACGTCATGGCAACACCACTCAAATCACGACTCACGATGCACCGAGCCCTCGCAGTCATCTCTGAGAAGGAGCCCGGCGCTGGTCCCTCTATTAAAGCCTTTAACTTGCTTTTACTAAAGGGACTTTCCCAGAACCACCCACAGAGCCGAAACTGCTTTGACGTCCTGTTCCACTTCACACACACCTCCCGGCGCTGCCCGAGCACCTTGCCACTTACCAGCACCCACCTGGCAACAGAAGTTGCTCCTGCAGGTCCTTCTGCAGCCTTGGCCTCAGCAGGAACCAAGGACAATCTCTGTCCCAGCCCTGGCATGGCCCTGCTGGGCTGGCCAGACATGCTGAGGACAGACCCTGCCAGTCCTCTCCATCTTGGCACGCTGGTTGTGGCTCCTCCACGGGATGCATGAGGGAGGTAAACACAAGGTGCATCCCAGTTGGTAATTTCCCTGCCGCTTTCACACAGCCTGAAATTATTTTTGACTTCACTTCCCACCCCCGGCTGAGCCGCCCAGGCAAGAGGAGGAAAGTTTCCCGAAGTTCTTTCTCCTCCTCTCCATCTCTCACTGTGTGTCAGCCTCCCCAGCCCAACCCCTCCAGCTCAGGGACCAAGTGCCCACATTGTACTGTTTGGCCCACATGCATCCCATCCCTGCTGAGATATCCATCCATTCCTTCCCTTTGGAGTCACCCCACACCAGGTGGCTCCATCCTGCCTGCAGTCCCCTGGAGAAGCAGAAAGGAACATTCAGCCCTGGTCCCCAGGCAGGACTGCAGAGCAGGACATCCCCTCAGCAGCAGGGATGCTGTCTGTGGCACAGCAAGGCTTGCAAGACAGATTGACTGCCATCTGAGCAACAGAGTATAACCCTAAATACTTCTCTGTCTTCCACTGTTTGCTTCACACTGGAGCTTTTTCCCACCCTGAAGCCTTCCCTCATCTTTTCCTGCACTAAATGTGCCCAGTGCTTTTCCATCAGTCATTCTTTCAGGGCATTTCTGCTCTTTTCTCCAGGTCATCAGGGGGGCTCTGATTTCTAACCCTCCTGCCAGATGGCCCCTACACCTTTCCTCAACAGCATATTGCCTTCATTTGAGCCATGCTCTCCCAGAAAACTTCTGTTTGATCTGTCTGCTGCCACAAGCTATTGATAACTACTCATGGGATACAACTTCTTGGGTAGCCATCTACCCACAGGGGCAGAATTTCCCATTCCCCTAATTTGCTCGTGAGAACATCGCATTAGCACGAAGATAGCATCACTCCCACTTTCCCTGCAGTACCCAGCCCGTCACCCTAATGAAGAGAAAATGAGGTTGATTTGACACAATGTGTTCTTCCTATATCTATTCTCAGCCCTAGCGCTGCCCTCTCAGTGTTTACCGCTTGGTGGCCTTACTAATTTGTTCCAGTGGCTTTCTGGGTATGGAGGCAGATTGACTCATCTAGTATTTACTGGATCCTCTTTTTTCCCCCCTTCCTTGAAGCTAAAGGTGAATTCGGCATGTGTATCCTCCTGGGACATGGCTCCATACCAGTTTCTCTGTCCCACTCTGACTTTGCCACTGTTGACTGTGAATGATTGTCACCCCATCACTGTGAAACCCACCACCTTTAGGGACAACCAATGGATTCCTCCCAGGCTGGACTGTCTTCATAGTCAAGCCCTTACAGTACAGTAGTCCACCTGTCCCAGGGTGGATTTGAAGCAAAGGGGATTCTCTGGAAATGGGGATATGCCCAAGTTGGACTACAGAGGAGACATTGCCCCATCACCCTGCACTTCTGGGATGGAAAGGGATGCTGAGCAATGCGGAGAGATTAAGGGGGGTTGTGGCTGTGAAGATGCAAGCAGGTACCACCCCAAACGGGTTTGGACTCCCTGTTCATCTAGTGGGCCTCAGCCTCGAAAAGGTCCCTCCAGGTGTTAGGAGAGAGCTCAACCCCCTCCGAAAAGGTTCTGCCCTGGTGCCATGGGCAGTGGGTTTGGTCTTGGGGATGGTGGAGTGGATGGGTCCAGGGCTCATTCCTGGCTCTCTGAGCCCCTGTGTGCCAGGATCCAGCCTGCCAGCATCCTCCTCAGGCAGCACATCCTGCCAAAGGGAAGAAGAGAGAGAAGGAGAAACCCTGGAGCCAACTCAAAACAAAACTAGAGAAAGCAAAACGAGGGCGGTGGGAGGAAACACAGATGTTCTGCAAGCCTACAGCAGGCTCAGAGACAGGCAGGGTGAGGTTCTCGGTGGGACAGGGCGGAGGAGGTGCTATGAGCCTGGACCCCTCAGGACATACCAAGACTGTGCAAACTGGCCATGGTTAGAGGTCCAGTCAACCTGCCCAGCAGCCCATTGGTCCCATCACCAACACGGCACCCACCAGCCCACCCCAGCCTGTCTCTTCCAGAGCCAACAGATGTTTTCCCAGGGAGTCGAGGCCATGGCAATGCTCCCACACCATATTGCCCGACAGACCCGTCCTACCCACAGATCACCCCATTAACCCAGGGGCCAAATAACACACGCACCCCACTGCATCACCTCCAGCCCAACCTCCCCCAAACCAAAACACAGGTCTGACATCTCCCAGAGACCAGGACAGTGTTCACTTGTAAGTGACCTTACTGCCACAGGACCTGACCACTCCTCTCCCCCTGGCTTCTGCAATGTCCTGTTTTGCAGGAATAGTATGTTGCTGCTCCATGCCATGCCTCTCATCAAAGATGCTGCTGCAAGCAGCAGGAGAGGACTTCCTCTCCACCGTCATCTGCTTGCCCAGTTTTCTCAAAACCTGGGTATTGGGCTCAGGTTTCTTTAAGGGATGCTTGCTCACATGTTGTTCCCAATCACCTTTAATCAAGTCTGGGGTATATAAGGGACCAGGCTGGCTGTCAAGCACCTGTATAGGGGATTTTGCTTGCTTAGGTATAGGCTGAAGGCACACACCCAGCTTTCTGCAGATACTGTCTGGGATCAGTCCCAGCTCTCTGAGGTCTCCCAGTGGGATCTGGCCATTCCCCATCAGCAAGACCCCAGCGTGGGACCAGGGGTAAGCTCTGCTCTCTGGGTGTTCCGGTGCAGTCCCGGGGAGCTGACAAAGCATTTTTGGCACGCACGGTGGTGGCAGCCACTCATCGGGGGAGCACTGGGTGGCCGTGGTCGGAAGTGGTTGCTTTAACTGCCAGACCAGAGTGTGCAGGAAGCACAGCAGCTTCAGCACCCGCAGCCGCCCCCTTGGCTGCAGCTGGGTCCTGGCATGGGAAGAGCTGCAGCATGTGGATGGGGGAGATGGGGGGCTGCTTGTCTGCTGGGGTGCCTGGCACACAGTGGCTGTGCAAATGTGGGGGTGTACACACAAATTCGCATGGCGAGCTGTGTGCACCTTTGTGTGTTTGTGAGCATTTGTGTGTGCTTGCACAAAGGGCTGGGGGTGCTCTCTCTGGGGTGATACAGGGAAACAAATATTGTAACCTCCCCAGTTTGGGTGCCGTGCAGTTGTGAGCACAAAGCGTGGGGTAAGGGGCTGTCAGGAGACTCCTCCATCACTCACACGGCAATGCTGGTAAGGAATGAGGTGAGCAGAATCAAACCTATGCCCTGTCCCCTCTGGCCTTGCAGGAGCCATTCCCAGTGTTCTTCTCCTGCTTACACTGCTGTAAGCCCCAGTTCTCATGAAACAGGATGCTGAGGACCAGGCTGGGGCCCTGCTCTTACTCTATTGGTGGCCAGTGGCTTTGAGGCTCAGGGGTTAGCTCCAGTGGCTGTGACGCTGCAGGGAGTGAGGTCAAAAAAACCAGAGCCAGGTGGTGGGGTCTGCCTAACCACCCTGCAGCAAACCTCCTCTCCGCAGCCTCTAAACCAAAGACCACTGAAACTGTGCCACCCACGCCCCTCCAGAGCCAACAAAGCACTTGTGGTAGAAAGGATGTACCCCAAAACTACACCAGGCTCATCGCACTCCAGCCCCTTCTTGGTACAGGCAGGGAAAGCCAAAGGACTTGAGGGTGTCAGCTCAGCCCTTGCTGGAGAACCCGACACAAACTTTAACATCATAAGTGGAAATTAGTTTGCTTGGGTCACTGCTTCATTTGGAGTGGAGAAAAAGGGCATAAACCTGCCAGTTGGTGTAGATAGTGAGCAGGCAGCTGGTATGGGTGCAGTGGTGGGCAAAAGCAGGAGGGCTGTGATGTGGAAGGAGGGGCAGGGGAAGGTGGGATGGTGGAACTGAGCCAGAACTGGGGACTTCTCAGGATGGGAGGTAAGACAACTTCCTGCAGATCCTATGCAGTGACTCCAGGAAGACTAAACCACGCTGGAGGGAGAGTCAAAACAGTCAGCAGCTGCTCTCCTGGCTCGCATGGGAAGATGAGTTAGCTCCTGCACGCAAATGTTTTCAGGTCCCAGTCCCTGAGCAGGATGGTGGGATATGGGGGCTGACACCATCTCAGGGTACCATCTGGTTTGAGGATGCTCAGCTGGGGGCTTGAAACCTGCATCCCACATGGAGCTCATCCCAGCCCTGTTCCCGCTCTGGCCAGCACAGCGCAGAGGAGCATATCTCAGGTCTCTGCTGGCACTGGCACCTTGTCCTTCAAACAGGGATGGGACACGGTGTCTGGCAGCATCCCCACCACTCGCCCCATGTGTCCCTGGGCTTTGTTCTCTTCAAGGAGCAGGATCACAGCTAAGCTGCTGGGGAGCTGAAGGAGCACAGATATTGCCATGGGCTGCATCCTCTCCCATCCCCAGTGGCAGTGGGAGATGCTTTCCTACACCTTCAGCTCCACTACCTGGCTTGGGAGCCTCTGGCTGGCTGCAGACCACCATCTGCCAAGAGGGGAAGGGACACAGCCCTGACTGCTCCTGGAGGAGCCATGGCTGCAGCCAGGGGATACAGGAGAGGATGAAGACCCATCACCTTCACTGCCCAAGAGGCAGGATGGAAAATATGAAGCAGGGCCCACCCTCTCGCTGGTGTCGTGTCTGACGGGAAAGCCAGAAACAAAACTGCTGACTGAGCTCCCACTTCTCACCCGCTGTGGCTGCCTCTTGCCTCAGCTTTCCGCGTGAGCCAAGCCCAGCTGGCCACAGCAGGTCTCTGCCAGAGTGACTGGGGCAAGGAGCAGGGCTGCTGCTTGCTGAAAAGCCCCCACGGGCTGAGCCATGCATTGGTATGAGTGAATGTTGTGGGAGTTGCAGCACTACCCATGGTGGCTTCTGGAATTCTTCAGTGGCACCAGGAACCGAGGTGGGCACCACATCCACTCTCCTGCTCTGAGGGAGGATGAAAACCATTCCAGATTGATGTTCCTTCCATCTGGTCTCCTGTGGAGGTTTCTTGGGGACTTTCCAGCTCCCACAGAGGACAAACTGTGGTGCCTGGCATGCCTTGCCCCTTCACCCCAGGTCCTTGTCGCCAAGAGGGCCAATGGAATCCTGGGCTGCATAAGGAGAAGTGTGACCAGCAGGTCGAGGGAGATCATTCTCCCCCTCTACTCTGCACTGGTGAGGCCACAACTGGAATACTGCATCCAGTTCTGGGCTTCCCAGTTCAAGAGAGACAGAGAACTGCTGGAGAGAGCCCAACGTAGGGCAACCAAGATGATTAAGGGATTAGAGCACCTCCTTTATGAGAAAAGGCTCAAAGAGCTGGGGCTCTTTAGCCTCGAGAAGAGAAGACTGAAGGGAGACCTCATCTATGTTTACAAGTTCCTAAAGGGTGGGCTGAAGGATGATGGAACCGGACTATTTTCAGTGGTTTCCAGCAATAGGATGAGGGGCAACAGGCCCAAGCTGGAACACAGGAAGCTCCACTCAAAAATGAGGAAGAACTTCTTTATGGTGAGGGTGACAGAGCCCTGGAACAGGCTGCCCAGGGAGGTTGTGGAGTCCCCTTCTCTGGAGATTTTCAAGACCCGCCTTGATGCAGTCCTGAGTAATGTGCTCTAGGCAATCCTGATCAGCAGGGGAGTTGGACTAGTTGATCTCTAGAGGTCCCTTCCAACTCTGTCAAATCTGTGTGTGAATCCTGGGCTGGGTCCCACAAGGCTGCGCTGGTTTTACTGAGGGTAAGGGAAAAAGAAACCTGTTGACAGTGCCACCAAGGTGTGAGATGCAAGTGACTCTTCTGTGTTTCCGCTGGGTTTTGTGATCTCCTGGCAGGTCTCTGTTGCCTCCAAAGCCACTCCTTACTGAGGTTTCTCCCCTTTCAAGCAGCTGTCACTTTCTGTTCTGGTTTCTGGCAGACAGCATGGCCCTGGCATTGCTCTCAAGAGGGGAAAATACAAGTTTGGAGCCGGAAAGCTGCACCGAGCACCACGCTGTGAGCTTTGCCCCTGCTGATGACACTCGGGCCACCAGCACGGCAGCAATGCTCATCCCCAACAAGTTGGGTGAGAGCCCCGAGATAAGCCTGGTAAGAGGGGTCTTGGTTTGCAGCTGCACCTGGGTGACTGGCTCAGATGGGCGAGAGGAAAAAGAGCGGCAGCTTCTCTAAATTATTAAGAGCAGCTTTGTGGAAGAGCGGCTTGTGTATCACACGGAGAGGCCCAGGAACCACAACAGACACTGCCGCCTCCCGGCTCTCGCCTGCGCGCTGCCAACAGCCGTTATTTGCCTGCCCACGCGCTTGCCATCGCGACGTGGCACACACAACAAACACCCCGGACGTGAAACCCTTTATTCACCCCGCAGGGCCAGACCCATCTCCCACCTGTGGAGGAAGGGACATGGGGGTAGACTTCCCCTCTTGCAGAGGAGGAAAGTGCCTGGAGACAGGAGGAAAACCAGCCGCCCACTTCCCAGGGCATTCTTTAAATAACAGTACACAAGGTAGTCTCTGCCCAGGGCAAGAAGCCCTCAGCCCTGGCGCCCCACGAGCAGCATCTCCCAGGATCCACTCCAGCTCTGGCCTCCGGAGTTTTGTCCCACAGTTGTGCTTTGCTAGTTGGGTCAGACCTGGGTGAGGGAAGCAGCGTGGCCAGTCCAGAGAGCCCCGGGTGGAGGTAGAAAACTAAGATATGATGTAAAATCACCTTTAGGACAGACTTGTTGGTGTTGCTGCTCTGCCCCAGCCCATCATCCCTGCGCTGAGCGAAGAGGCAGCACTTGAAGCCTAGTAGGGACCTTCCTCATCTTACGGTACCCACCCCATGGCCATGATCCCACCATGGCCAGGACTGTCCAATATCAACTCCAGCAGCAGTGCCTCTGTCACTCCAGTCCTTGTACGCTGGGTTTTTCCCAACAGCAAAGTGTGGTGGGAGCAAGAGACCAGGGCAGCCTGTCCCTGCCTGCACCCCCCCAGCCAGGAGGGACCCCAGCCCTCAGCATGGCTGCAGCTGCCGAGTCCTCTCATCCTGGTGTTTCTTCCCCCGCTCCGGTGTGACAGGTTTCTCCTCTGGGAAGATGATAGTGGCGTATTCAGTCTGATCAACAGGTCGGGTCTCGGAGGGCACCTGGGTGCACTGGTCCCGTTGAAACTCCAGCACACCATAGTCCACAGTGGACACAGACACCACAGGGGGCTTCTCTTCCTTCTGCAAGGAAAACCCGTCAGGGCAATTGATCGTGTGGAGGTACCCACCATCCCCAGCACAAGCCCTCTTTTTACACCAGGTGCCAAAACCAGTTCTGAAGCATCCCAGGAGGGTAAGAGGGACAGAAAGCAGAACGATGCACAGACCTGGGATAGCATTTGCCAAGAGAAACCAGACTCTGAGCTGTGGGGTCACCACCAAGGCTGTGTGGGTCTTTCCTCTCTGCCTCTCAGGGAGGTGGAGCTCCCTGCCTACCTGGCTATTGAAGGCAGGGTCATGCTAGAAGCCCTTTTCCCATTTCTCCATCGGGTTCTGTGTTGGCACAGGAGGCACGAGGAGAGCCTGGGACTGAGTTTGTTCAGCCCAGAGAGGGGAGACCCACTCGCTGCCTTCAGCTACATAATGGAGTTGGAGAGAAGATCATAGAATCATAGAATCATTCAGGTTGGAAGAGACCCTTGGGATCATAGAGTCCAACCATCTACCCTACTCTACAAAGTCCTCCCTGGACTCCTCCTGGCAGTGCCCAGCAAAAGGAAGAGAGAAAACAGGGTCTAGCTGCAGCAAGAGAAATTTCAGCTTAATATATTGGGGGGGGAAGGGGCACATTTTCTCCTATTTTCTACAGCAACACAATCCACTGTCAAAGATAACCCCACTTTGAGCAAGGGTTGGACTACAGCGGTCCCATCCTATCTCAGGCGGTTTTTTGATTGTGTTGTACTGCAGGTGCAAAAAAAAAAAAAGCAGTTGTAGCTGTGCAGAAAAGATCTTGCAGCATCAGAGAAGACAGGAGAAGCGAGAAGCCTGTGAAGGGCTGATAAAGGGAGGCCCTGCACCCTCCACACCCCAGCGATGCCGCGATGCTCCCCTGCAACGTGGCAGGGCATCAGAGACGGAAAACTCACCACTGGCACATTTTCACTTCGTGGTTTTTGCACATCTGCAAAGTAAGCAACACATTTTGTTAGAAGCTGCTTGTGTGCCAAGACAGTGTGAGCATCTTGGGCAGGGGCTGACCAAGCCCTCATGTCCCAGGAGGTGCTGGACACCACAACCATTGCACCTCGCTTCCTCTTTCTCCACCCAGGGTCTAACAGCCTGAGCATTACAAGGACAAGTGAGGTACCAGCCCATGGTCTAGGGTTTAATTTAGTTTAGTGTGGTGCCCCCCTGGCTACTCACAGTGTGGCCAAGGCAATGCCCAGTGCTGCAGCGAGAAGACAAGAAGGTGCCCAGGCAAGGTGTATGTGAGGAACTTTCATGCAGCGTTAAGACACTGTGCCAACAAGTGGTTCAGAGCCACAGTACATGGCCTGGGGACTCCATGAAGGGTGAGAATGGCCCAAAGCATTGTTCTCCTGTAGGCATGGAGATATCTGTCCCATGAGGACATGCCACAGCTGCGTTCAGCACGTTGAACCTGCCTGTGTACTCAGGTAATCAACTGTCTCTCTGCCTCTGTACCAAGCTGCAGACATCTGGCTGCCCCTGGGTTCAAGCTGGGCTTGCTGAATAAGCATCACCTCGTCAGGTTCCCTGGCAGGTCCCCAGCCCCTTGGTGCAGCACAGCTCCCAGTGGGGATCATACCTCCTCTCCTGTACGTGACGGTGAGGTAGCCAAAGATCAGCAATGCAACTGCCCCAGCCAGCAGCAGGATGCCCAGGAACACAGCCTTGATGTGATCCGGGGAATTGCCTTCCTCCAGCTCGGGCTCATCAGTGGCATTTGTCTTCTCAGGGGCTGCTGTAATATCCATCCAAAGAAAAGGGGGGGGAAAACCAGCAGGTCAGGAGTGTAAAATGGCCTCTCTAGTCCCTGGGAAAGTCAACAGGGGAACACAGGGGCTGTCCCCAGAAGAGCTCAGTCCCAGGCAGGCTGCCACAGCCCCGCCGTCTCTCCAGGGCCCTGAATTTGGGCTGACATGGGGGATGTGAATTTGGGCTGACATTTTGGCCATGTCCCATTCCTTCCTATTGCAGGTGGTGAGGATGATCCCACATGATGAGAGCTGGGGTGCAGGGGGCCAGGGCACTGCAGTCCCATGGCATGACTCCATGCCCCAGCAGAGCCACATGAAGGACATGGCTTCCCTAAGTCTCCCAGCTGCTTCCATGTCCTAGGGACAACACAGCTTCAGCTCATGTTGGGAGGAGATGTTGTGAAAGACAGTAACTTTTGCAGTGTTTTTCCTTTTTATAAAAGGCTGCCTTCAGCCCCCCAAAGCCTCCATGCTGCCAAGCAACTGCATGGCATATCTTCCTGCAAGACCTCAGTCTCCCACACCATGGGGCTACATGGTTTTGCAAGAATAGTATCTACATCGATGCTGGCTGTTCAAAGGGGTGAGCCCTGGTTATCACCCAAATACAAGCCCTGTCCCCAGATAAAGGAGCTGTTCAGGGGTGCGGGCACTTCCCTACACCGGTCTCCTGCCTCCATCCATGGTTAAGGACTTGCTCCTCCCCACAGCATCGCTGGGGACACAGCCCCAGCAGAATGGAGACCTCCTACCTCAGGGCCGCATCCAGCCACAGTGCAGATGCAGGAGAGCCTGTGTCCCTATGCTCAACCAGGCATGCAAAGGAGAGGGGAAAGGGTAGAGCTGTGTTCTCCTGACCCACATCAGGTCCTTCCTTATGGGGAAGGACTTGCCTTGTGCTCTGGGGCCTTAGGGCCATAGCACCATGGGATGACACCAGTGACCTGTTCCCACCAGCTCAGTCCCCAGGCTGACCTGTGACAACCAGGTGGGACCGGGTGCTCTCCATCACTTTATTAGGTTGAAAAAAGGTGATCAGCCCACAGTAGTAGGATCCAGAGTCATTCTGGTGAAGGTTCAGGATCTCGATCTTGAAGGCAGGAGTGTGGTTGGTGAGCAGGTACTTTTCTGTCATTGTCTGGGGTTTGTTCCGGCTGATTTCAGCAATTTTTTGGGGTTGGCTGTGGTTGATCTCCTTGTACCAATTGAGGCTGTACTCTGAGCCAGAGTCATTCTCCATGGAGATGTTGCAGAAGAAGGTGGCTGAACCACCTGCAGGGAGAGTTAACATGGCTGGGAAGAAGGTCACTATTTGGGAGAGAGGAAACAAGGAACAGACATGGTCACAGTGGGCACAGGTCTCAGAAACAGCCGTACCCCCAGTGCAGGAACCAGGGATGTAAAGAGGGTGATAGCCCACCCTGACTAGCGCCCCATCCCATGGAGAAGTGATGGGCTCCTACATCCCAAACCCAGAGGTTCCACGAGTTCCTCAGCTGTTTCACCCTCAGGTCCTGAGATCCCTACAGGGATTTACAAAAACCTGCCAGTGAGCGCTTACAAGCCCAGCACCATGCTATGGCCAGCACCTGGCTCATCTGCGGCCAGGCTCTGGGGTTTCCCAGCAATGCAGGTGGCCTGATACTGGGCCAGTCCACAGCATCACCCTGGATCATGGGGAGGTACATCACCCCTTGTCTCTCCCCTCCCAAGTGTGAGCCTGCCAGCCGCAGGGCAGCTACTGCAATGTGAAGTGGTTTCAGCAGAGCAAGTTGTGCTCTGGGCTAACTAAAATTAACCCAGAACACCTGTACCGGGGAAAACAGACTTTGGGGGTTGTGCTATTTTTAAATCTATGCTGTATTTTATTGTCTGAGTCATCCTTCCTCCAGCTGATGTTGCCTCTGAAAGCGAGCAGAGGGACTGAGTCCCAGGCCAGGGCAGCACCCCGCAGTGCAGCCCATCTCATGCCTAACTGCCTGCCAGGGTGCCCTGGCTCTTCCCACCGCTCCATGCTGGGAGCAGAGCAGGCAGGGGCTGCCCAGGGCATGGTATTTGCCACCTCCAGCCTGAGACCATCTAACAGGTCAGAGCAACCTGGAGCTCATCCTTGCGTGTATGTGGGCAGCCAGGCACCCACCCCGGTGGGTCCTGGCCAAGCTTGTCAGGCTGATCCCGGCAGAGAGGGCAATCAGCCATGGCCACAGCCCCCCCAGCACTTAGCACCAGCCCTGTCGCTTCACCACATTTCCCTGCCCATGATCCCTGAGGGTCCATCCCCTCCCCGGGCAGCGGGGATGCTGCAAACGTGGGCCAGGCTCACGTCAGCCCCGTCCAGCAGGACCAGGCAGCTGCTGCATTAACTTTTGCTCGGAGTAATAAAAAGCACGAAGAAGCATTTTTCATGTGGGTTATCTGACCAAGCGGTTCAAACCGTCAATGCTTTGAAAAATTCCTGCCGTTAAGACATTTATCTTCCCTTTTCAGAAATTGCTGCCGACAGCAGCCCCAGGGCTTGCGGGCAGAGTTAGAAAAGTCCCTTCTGTATCTCCATTACTGGCCTGAGCCAGAGCACCATGTCCCCAGCATCACCAACCAGAAAGGGAACTGGAACAATCCCTTGAGTAGATACAGGATTAGATAGAAAACTGGGCTGAGAAATGAGGGATAAGACCAAACAGGAGTAGGGAGGGAGGGAAGTGCCCTGGCTCCCACAGACCAAAAGATGTAATTTTTGCAGTGTTCTGAGTTTCTTGTAATGAACAGGAAATATTCAGAGGCTTAGGGCTTTGCTTCCTACCCAGTGCCACCGCCAGCAATGAATGAAGCTCTCAGAGAACTTCTGAAAGCAGAGGTTGGATTTACATGTTTCCCTGCATCTTCCCAGTATCAGAGGTAACATCTGCTCCAAAAGATGCCCAGCCCTGTGCCCACTCTTGGGGCAGAAAACACCCAAAGCCACCAAAGAAAGAGCTGGCCTGTGAGGAAGGGAGAATACGGCTTCATCAGGGCTCTTGCTCACTCTGCCCGGACTCACTCCTTCCCCTCCACCTCCCCTTCTCCCACAAATTTCACCCTGAGCAAAACCACACACAGGACCCTGGCTCCTTCAGGATGAAGCCCCAAACCAGGAGGAGCACCCCGAGGGCACAGCCCGAAGCCGTGAGAGCCCAAGCAGAAAACCCCAGACCCCACAAGGCGCTGGCAAACCCAGAGGCTCAACACCAAACCCTGACCACGGCCAGTGTGCCCATAACGTGGTGCCGGTCCCCTTCTCCATCCTTTAACCCCACTTTTACACTGAGCATCCCCATTTCCCTTGCTTCAGCAGCGCGTACCCATAAGCTTTGGGGTTTTGTGCCTTCTTGATGCCAGAGCTATTTTTAACTACAAAGCTCCCAACCCTTAGACATTTTCCACCGGCTGCGAACGACACGGGCTGTGCCAGCGAGCGTGCCATGCTCTGGTACCTACCCCGGCGGCAGCTGGCCAGCATGGGACCACAGCAGAGCAGGACGGCACAGAGGCCGGTCAGGGCCACCTCCATACTGCCCCACATCGTCTTCGAGGCTCCTGAAGCCATGGCGAGGTGGTCGGTCCCCTGCTCGGTCAGCCGTGCCGTGCCGTCCTTCTCTCTGTGCTTCCTTCCCCACAGCGGCAGCTTATTCTCCGGCGTGCACGGCAGGGGCTGGGGTGGAAATGAAACGTGCCCATCTCTGCCCCAGAGGGAAACCCGGGCTGCCTCCCGCCCCCAGCTTCCTCCCCACAGAGGCAGGGATCAGCTGAGCTGAGCCTGGCCCCTTCCCCTCCTGGCACGCTCTCAGGGCGCTCCCACGCAGGCACCCCCCCTCCCCGAGCAGCGGGCATGGGCACTGCTAAACCCCCACCCTTTTTGGGAAAAGCTCCCAGGGATGGAGCAGGCAGGGAACACAGGGGACATGTTCTCGGCTCCAAGCCAGGCCCGTGAGTAAAAGGGTTGTTTCAGGCTCCTGAGTACCCATGGGTGCTGGGTGCCCATGGCCGAATGGCAGCAGGCAGCTGGGCAGGGTCTGAGCAGCCATGGGGCACCCTGAGTGTCATTTGGCAGGCTGCTCCCACAGGGAATGGATGGGAGAGGAGGGAGAAGGAGAAGGAGGAGAAAGGAGAAGGAAGTGATGGAGAAGGTGAAGGCGAAGACAAAGGCAAAGAAAGAGAAGGAGGAGAAGGAGAGGAGAAGGGGAAGGAGGAAAAAGGAGGAGAAGGAAGTGATGGCGAAGGTGAAGGTGAAGGCAAAGGCAAAGAAAGAGAAGGAGAAGGAGGAAAAGGAGAAGAAAAAGGAAGAGATGAAGAAAGAGAAGGAGAAAGAGGAGGAGAAGGAGAAGTTTTGCCTCCTTACTTGTGTTTCTCCACAGACAGATTCACAGGGAACAGGGGCTGTTATTGGGGTGGCCTTTGCAGCAGAGTTATTTAATTTCTCCACCAGCGACGTTCCCCGCTCGCCTTGCTGACTAATACTCGCATAGGAAATAACCAAAGGTGAAAGCACGCCGTGGCTGGTTCCTCCGCTTCTCTTGAACGTAACCTTGGTGCCCCACAATTTTGGAAAGTGTCAGGGGAAAATTAATAATGAGGGTGAAGGATGCAATTCTCATGATGATTTCATTATTTTCCGAACTTTCAGAAACAAGCTGTAGGGCTGGGGCTTGTTCACTTCTCGCTTTCAGATATGGCCCCTGCAGGTGAGCGGGCTGGGGGAGCCACCCCTCATTTAGGATGGTCAAGGAAGGGGTTCTGAGCCAGGGCAAGCAGGGCTCACCCTCACTTGGTGGCTCAATCCAGCCTGTCCTGGATCCTACTTTCCTGGCATTGCAGCATCACTCCTTTCTCATGAGCTTCTGGCCCGGCTTGGGCTGCAGAGCAAAGCTGGGGGGCTGTCCCCTCCTTGTCACCTTGTCATGCCACCTGGCTAGAGGCCACCGCCTGGAAGAGTGGCAAGGGGAACGCTCTCCACCATGTGCAATGGTGCTGGTGGGTTCTGAGGTGGACATTGCCTCTTGTTCGCAATTTCCTGCATTCTCATCAAAAAACCCCTAACTAAACAAAACTAAAATGAATTCCAGAAAATATGGAAGCTCACAGCAAGGAGGCTTTTCCACCTCAAGACTTTTTGTCCCCAGATGGTGACACCAAGCACCTGGGCCGAGTGTGGGGAGGCTTGTTTGGCACTTGCGACATGTTTTGGTTTTCTAGAGGTGGAAGATGTGACCGGTATCATCGCTGAGATCACGACTCACCGAGCCAGGGATTGGCAGGAAAGACTGGCTCACCCTTCCCTCCCTGTGCAGCAATGGTGAGCTCTGATTAAAATCGTAGCACAAACTGCTCAAACTTTCCAATGCACGCTCAAAATGGAGCATAAGTTGGCACCCAGGGCGGGGAGGGAGGCTGCCGCATTCACTAGAAACCAGCGGTGGCTGGATGCAGACCACACGGCAACGTTTTCGGATCCTCAGATTCCTTCAGAAACACGTGTCCCAAGGCTCACCCCCTGCTCCCCAGCAGGCTGGGGACTGGCACTGACGCGGGAACCTTTCCAGGCTGCTTGGGGGGCAGGATGAGGCTGTGTGAGGCCAGGAAGCACTGGGGATCTCACAGAGCTCTCAGCAGAAACCACAGGGGAGGGCAAGCCAGGAGGTCTCCCGGCTCTTTCTCTGATGGAAAGCTTGCTCCAACACAAAGGAAAGAACAGGGTGGGGGTTTTCCCCTTTTTGCTGAAAAAAAAAAAATGAAAAGGGTGAAAAGAAAAGAATAAAAGAAAAGATCCATCTTACTGCTAGGAAGCTGCTGTGGGGGAAAGCGAGGTGTGAGCAGTGGTGCCATGCCCCAACCAAGATGTCCCCCCAGCGCTGGCACCATGGAGGATCATGGCTCTGGCCCTGCAGCAGCTCCCAGGCTTCAGGCAGGCTTTGTGCCCTGCCTGCACCCTGGCAGACCCACACAGCTCCTGCTGGCTCCTGCACCAACTTCTCCATCACCAAGGAAAACAGCCTGGCTCCAGCCGTGCTGCGGTTCCCACTCATGCTGGTAAATCCCCTCCAGCCCAAACTGGGTGGATGTCACACCTTGGGGTTAGCTGAGGGGGGCCTGACAAAGGTCCTTTGATGCTTAAAAAAATAAATTCTCTTTCTCTGAGCTGCAATATGGCAAATTGCATGGGGAAGTCTCCACTTCCGTTTGGCCACTGAAGGAGTGAAACAAGGGCTAAGAAGGAAGGAGAAAAGGGAATAAGAGAGAAAACACGTTGTTCTTCAGAACTAAGAAACGGGAACTTCAGCAAGCACATGTCACACCACTTCATTGAAGCACAAATGTCCCTTTTTCCCCCAACAAGAAGTTGGCCCAACATGTCAGTGAAGGTCCTACCAACGTGGCTGGAACCCAGAAAAATCCCCAATCTTCTGCAGCCATCACTGTCAGGGCAAACAGCCATCAACCCTGAGCAGTCACCTCAAAGGATGAAGAGTCAGTCTCAAAATGGCTTAAAAGCATCTGGGGTATTTAAGGAGCACTGAAAATTTGGAAGATGAAGAAGAAAGCAAAGACCACATACCTTGGAGGGAGCCAAATAAAGCCTGGAGCTGAATGTCCTCAAAGCCCAAAGAAAGCAAAGCTTCCCAAATGAGATGAGGAACACAAATTACCACAAAAAGAAGAGAAGGGAAGAGAAGCCCACAGGTTCCCGAAGATCCCTCCCCCGCTGGTTTAACTGAATTCACATCTGTGAATTCCTGGCTCAGGCAGGAGGCATGTGGCTGGGGCAAGAAGAGGAAATGGTTAATAGTGTTTGCAAATAAACATAGAGAGCGTTTAGGTCTTTCAGATACTTCTCGGAAATTAGAAGGGCCCCTGCAAATGATTTGCATGAGCAACGGGGGGTGAGTAAGCAGCAAGTAAGCAGAGGGATGGAGCGGAGGCATGAAACCGTTCCTTTAGCAAGCGGAAATCTGCAGGGCCTGGGCAGAGCAATGGCAACTGTGACGTGAAGGTCCCACACAGATATGGCATGGGGCCATCACCTCCTTCAGCATGGCAGTAGGCTGCTGTTCCTGCTGGTGGGCAGAGCTGATGCCCAGCCCAGTGGTACTAAGGGTGGACCATCTCCAGCGAGCAGTGCTGCTAGAGCCTGTGGAAATTGAGAGATCATGATGATGTTGATGATGATGAGGGTCTGAGCATCCCACCCAAGCAGGTTGGGCCAAGACATGGTGCCAGCTGGGATGCATACACGCATCCCAAGCAAAACTCCAGCACATACACCTCCTGGCACCTGAGGGGCACCTCCAGGCAGCACCCTGCCCGCAGAGCCCCAGTCTGGGGGTGTCCCCCAGCCCTGCTGCATGCGATGGCCCCCTCCAGCCCACTGTCCCCAGCAGCAGCACGCTCCGCCCCGGCACCGGCTGCGCCTTCACGCTGTTTCCATTCGAAGGCCGGGGACCTTTCTCGGCAGCGTCACCCGCTGCACGTAGGAAACGCGATGGCGGAGATCGCTGCACCAAGATAAAAGAGCGGAGGAAGCAGGATGTCAGCCTCTCAGGAGGGGGCTGTGTCATACGCACGCCGTCCTTCTCCAGCCTTCCTGGGGACAGCCAGCAGCTGCAGGCAGGGACTAGAGCACAAGGGTGTGATGGGGGAAGGACATTGGGGAGTGACAATTTTAGGCCTTTTTGGAAGAAGTTCCTGGAGGAAGGCTGGAATCTCCGTGCTGACAGTTGGGACGCATGGCCCAGAGACAGGGAGGGAGCACAGTGTCTGGAATTGCGGAACAGGCTTTGTCAGGGCGAGGATGGCAAGCTGTGCTCTCCTCCACCTGGACCCATGGCCCTTGGGGTGGCCAGGCACTCCCAACATGTCACCTGGGGCTGGGACACCAACACAGCCCCTCTCTGGCCGAGGCCATGGGCTTGTGTCCTGCTTTGAGCGACACAGGACTAATTTCTCCTTCAGTAATTTTACTTTTCAGTAAGGTCTCTTCTAATGCTAGGGAAAACTGCAATTTTAGAAGACTCTAGTGTCTGAATTTTGTGAAAATATTTACTTTATAGCCAGATATGGTATGGGGGTTTCAAGGTTTTGGTGTCTTCAAGCCTTGTCAGGTGTGCGGATGAGGAGGAGTGAGACCTGGGCACTTGACCCAAAGTGGCCAAAAGGATTATTCCATACCATGAACATCACATTCAATATACATTAGAAAGTTTGCTGAGGAGTTCTCTCTCTCCCTTGATAGCTGCCATCCTGAGAACTTCTTGCCCCGTTACTGGACCCCTGAACCCTTCCCTTCCTCCCAAAGCCGTAGTGCTGGCAATGTCCAGTGTTTGCTGTCCCCTGCTGGGAGTGCACCGCTTCCTGCTGACCGAATGGGCCGAGTATAATCCCTGTATATTTTTCCTGGAGCGTGTCCAGAGAAGGGCAACAAAGCTGGTGAGGGGTCTGGAGCACAAGTCTCGTGAGGAGCAGGTGAGGGAACCGGGGTTGTTCAGCCTGGAGAAAAGGAGGCTGAGGGGAGACCTTATTGCTCTCTACAACTAACTGAAAGGAGGGTGTAGCAAGGTGGTGGTCAGTCCCTTCTACGAAGTAACAGGCAGTAGGACAAGAGGAAATGATCTCAAATTGCACCAGGGGAGGTTTAGATTGGACATTAGGAAAAATTTCTTCACCGAAAGGGTTATCAAACATTGGAATAGGCTGCCCAGAGAAGTGGTGGAATCCCCATCCCTGGAGAGCTGTAGATGCGTTGCTGAGGGACAGGGGTTAGTGGTGGACTTAGCAGGTTTAGGTTAATGGTTGGACTCGATGATCTGAAAGGTCCCTTCCAACCTACACGATTCTATGGTTCTATGTTGGTATCGGGTTCAATATTGGTTCCTTAGTATTATTAATGCTAGTTATCTAGTCTTATTCTATTAAATCTGTTTATATTTCAACCCTCGGGCTTCCATGTTTTTTCCCCAATTCTCCTTTTCAGGTGGTGAGGGGTCCTCAGGTGATAGAATAATTGTCTACATGACAATAAATTCTTGTGGGTTCCTCAGGCCATAGCAGCTTCCAAAGACACCTCTGGGCACCCTCTGGGGACCTCTCCGCCCTGCCAGCACCTGGGGCATGCAAGATCCATGGCTGTTCCCACACTGGGAGAGGGACGGGCGGGCGGGGGCTCGGGCTGCTGCGGCTTTTGGGGTAATTTTGGGTGGGAGGGGAGGCCACCGGGGACCCCTCAGCAGCGTGACGAGACCTCCCCAGCCCTGGAGCCGCTCCCTCTCCCCATCAGATCCTCCCCGCCACACTCGCCTCCTCTGGCAGCGGGCTCAGCGAACCCTTCGTTTGCCATATTTACCATTCATTTACCATTTTATTGTGTGATTTTCCGCGAATGGGGGGGGGGTTGGGGCACCCCTACCACCACGGCCTGGCGCCGTGACGTACGGCGGCGCGCCGTGACGTAACGGAGGCGCGCCGTGACGTGACGGAGGCGTGAGGCGGAAGTAGCGGGGGTTGCCGGGGTAACCAACGCCGGGGCGGCCTGCAGGGCCTGGGGAGGCCGCGGCCATGGGCGAGCTGGGCCCGGAGGATGGGGCCGGGAACACGTACA
>NW_015090872.1:5333098-5341561 GCF_001431845.1 Calidris pugnax | reverse complement strand
GGGAGCCCCTGGGGGGGTTGGGGACTTGGGGGGGGGGAACTGGGCTCTCAGAGCAACTTTGATGTGAGATGCAGGAGGCTGTGGGTGGGGAGGTGAGGGGAGCACAGGTATGGGATGGTGCTGAAGGGGTAACCTCTAGTGGAACTGGTTTCTCACTTATGTTTATGGGTGTTTGGCATTTGGCAGAGCTGGTTAAGGATCTCCGTCTTAGCTGGGCTTTTTTCCCCCACGGTTTTTCATTTGTCTTCATTATGTGAAAGCTAAACTTTCCCAGGTGGGGTTATGTATGTTTCTACACGTTGCATGAACCCTCTGGGCCTTCTGTTGCTGTTTTTTTGCCCTGATAGATTTAAATCATCCACAGTAAAGGAATGCATCCATGCGATACTGAAGGAGAAGCTGGCCAATGTACAGTATGACCCAGAAGAAATGCCTCAGCTTACAAAGTCTTTATCAGAGACAATAAAAGACAGACTGAAAGGTAAGGAGGTTTGCTGGGGAAGATGTTTCTTTTCTTACTGTGTCCTCTCCGTTTGACAAAATCCCTCTTTCCTCCTTTATTCTTGAAATCTATGTTTCTTCCCTGTTGACTGACTGGAGTCTAGTGTTATGAAACATTCTGGCCTATATACATATGTTCTTTGCTTGTGGAACTAGAAACCTAATTCAAGTAGACAGGATTTGGTTTTGTATTGACTGGCTGGTGTGGGCTGTCAGCCTTGGGGAAAGAAGCTGCATTAGAGAGAAGGACGAAGCAATGCTGATTGCTGCTTACTCCAGTGAACAGAATCATTCCTGCTTTTTTTCTGCTGCAAGTTAGATCAGAGTTGGAATAGCAGGGAGATCAGAACAAGGCCCAGTGGGAGCATCAAAGGGGGAGTTAGGAATACAGTGAAGGAGGGGTGTGACTACAACCTCACTGCGCTGGAAAAAGGTCATAATGATGCTGCCCAGGATGCCTTCCAACATTTTTGAGTTCAAGAACTAAACTTCAGGCTCCAGCAGGTGTTTCCTGTGTTCAGTGCTGGAACAAGTACATAGATATGAGTTGGCACAGTCACTTTTTATTTGCCTTATTCCTGGTGACAGGCTGGTGCTCCATCTGCTGGGCTACCCTGACATGGTGCCACAGACGTACCGTCACCCTCAACAGGAACTGTGGATTTATGCTTCTCCCAGAGTTACATATCTGCTTTAAAACCAGCAGCAACTGTAGTCCCAGCACGTGTTGATGCCGAGCTAATATGCCCAGGACTTGGCTTCAGCAATCTGTAAACACACTTGCAGTAGCCTGAAGGGAGGCTGGACTGGTGTGGCTGTTTTATCAGCTGGCATCTCTGGAAAGCATTGACATGGTGGATGTTACCAGACACAGCATGTTGTGTTCAATTCTCCAGTGGAAAGATTGCACTGTAGTCTTCCTGGGACACTGCTTTGTTGGAAACAAGCATTAAAATCTATATTTTATTTTAAACATGCTTGCTCTGATTTGGCTTCTGGAACATTGCCATGGCCTGATTGGATCTGGCCTGTGCCCCCAAGGTATTTCTTTACTATTGTAAAACAACTGCATTTCTTTGCAGACACATAATGGAGACCTGCACACGCTTTTATGTGTCCTTTTATCCCATCTCAGAAGCAGAGGAAGCACCTATATGGCTGAAGAATCTCTGCAATACCTTTGCATGAGAATAGTTTTTAAAAAAGCCAATTTTTTTAAAAATTGGATTTTGTCCACCAGCAGCCTAATTTACATTCTTTCCATGTGTTCAGTTCTTGAAAGCTGTCAATGTGGAATGCTGACATACAGTGTGGCTGTTCAGGGGTGTCTTCTGCCTTAGATGTGTCTTTTGGTGGATGCCAAATACCCTGCTCACCCCTTAACTCCAATCAGACTGTGGTACTCTGTACCTAGGAAAATGAAGCCACAAAGCAGTATGTCCACTTTGCCAGTTTCATGGACTTGTACAGGACACTTGCTTTGTAACCAAAAATCTGTAGCTTTCTGGGTCCTGTTTTGGGCTCATGTTTTAAACAAGTTGTTGCTCTCACTATTATTTTTTTCCTCTCTTTCTCTCTCTCTCTCTCTCCAGAGGAGGGATTTGACAGGTACAAAATGGTGGTGCAGGTTGTGATTGGAGAGCAGAGAGGAGAAGGAGTAAAGTAAGTTTTTCATCTACTAACCATATTACTATCATTTCTATCAGATTAGGGTGGGATTTTTTATTTTGGAAGCTGCTTCCAACTTTCTTAGCTACGAAGATCACTCTGCAGATGATAAAGTGTAAAGCAGTTTCTTTGAAGTGGAAAGTGAGGGCTTGTACTGTGGCTGATTGAATTGTGCAGTGATAATTGGCTGTATGGTGGTTCTTAGCAAGCTGAAATGCTGAAAAGCATTTGTGAGGAGTGTTGCAGAAAGGCATTTTACGTTGCAGTCACGATGAGCTAGAGCACACACCCAGTCCATGCTCTCAAAGCCCTGCTGGAGCACAAGAGCCATGGTAACTCACTTCAATCTAAAGCTGTATTTCCTTAAGTACTTCATTTGCATTTAATCCCCCCAGGTAGGCATTTTTCAGAAGTTTAAATATCAATAATCCACATGCAATACTGTCCTGGGAATCGAGCCTGGGCTGTGGGTGCTGAGCACTTGCAGTCCAGCTCCAGATGCCTGAAGTCAGGCAAAAGATTTCCTCTTGGCTGCAGTAGTAGGCTGTAGCTTTCCATTACAAGTGAGTAGGGAGAAGACAGAAGAGCCCACAAGGTTTATGTGTTTTATCTGCTGGGCTTATCTTTATTATTGTGCCTGGTACTCCAGCAGAAGATAAATGCAGCAGAGCTGTAATCAGATCTGCTGCCTCAGTGGAGGCCAGGAAGGAGAGGCCAGGAAAGAATGTCTGTACCTGCTGCTCAGGATTTTGTCAGGAATGTCTGTCTGCAGGCAGACTGCTCCAGAAGCACCGTACCAGGATGAACAGTTCAATGAGGTGGTCTGATTTGAAACGTGAAGCCCAGCAACACAGACTGACACAGCAATTGGGGAAATTCTCTGGTTTGCAATAGGCAGGAAGCAAGACTGAAGCATGATCACTAACATCCTTAATAGAAAATATTGGGTAACCAGAGTATTCCAGAGGCAGAGGGGATTACTGGACTGGAGGGGGGGAAGGTCAGAATAACCCTGGGAGGGCTAAGGTAATAGGAAAAAAAGGATGAAATTGAACAGCCTTCTAACAGTAAGTCATACTGTCATATAGGGACTAGGAACAACACACTGTGCCATAAACAGGGATCCAGTTAGCTGGGTCAGGCAGGGAGGTGGGCATTTGCAGCAGAGAAAGGGGAGTGTCAATGACATTAAACAAGGTAGCAGTGAGGTCTCATCTGTAATACCCCGGCATTGTTGTTCTCCTGGGATCGTTTTTCCAGTGTGCAAGCCAATAACATACAAAGTTGAGGTATTAGCTATTTATTAGCATTTCAGTGAAGGAAAGGGCATTGTTGTTCTCCTGGGATCGTTTTTCCAGCGTGCAAGCCAATAACATACAGAGTTGAAGTATTAGCTATTTATTAGCATTTTGGTGAAGGAAAGGATGCTAACACACCCTGCATTGAAACAGTCATTCATTTATAAATTAGCATAATTAACATATTCATTATCACCTTTTTACTGGTGCTCATAATTCCTTATCTTAAAGCTGATTGGTGTAAAATGTCCTCATCTTCAATTAAAGGTACAATATCTCTTCATTTTACTGCACAAGCTCAGTGGGTGAGAGTCTTCAAGTGGAGGCAGGCATCCTAACTTCTAGAGGACTGGTTTTCGTATTATAATTAGTCCAGTTCATCTTCAGGACACATTTCAAGCAGAACAGCCAAGTTTCTTGGGCAATCAGCCCACTGACGTTTCTGCTACCTGGTTTTAGGTCTGTTTGTTCCTTCTCTCCCATTGTCTTGTCAAGAATCATTTACCCAAACGATTTACAGAGTTACAATCATAAAAGTTTCAATATTATTATGTTCTGGTTGCTTGTCTTCAAAGTAAGGCTTGGACTGAACCAGATGTAGAAAAAGGCCAGCAGGATGGTCAGGGAGCAGAGAGTACAGATATGAAAGGACTAGAAGACCTTGGCTCGTGGTCTAGTAACACGACGTCTGCCAAGGAATACGATAGCTCCCTATAAATAAATTGGGAGCATTTACCACGAGGGTGCAGGAGGTGAAGGACAAGAACAAATAAGCTAATTTAGCCGCCAATACGCATAGGCCAGAAGTCAAATATTCTTAAGCAGCATAGCAATGAGGTTTCAAGCTCTGCTGCACAGGGCGTGTGGCAGGGTTGGTAGCTGATGAGTTTGAAAATGGAGCTTGACCCACATACAGAGGGGGTTACAGCACGTGGGGGAGTTCAGCAGTGGGGATCTAGGCTCAGGATTCAGGAGAACGCTTTATCTTTGAAAGAAGCTCCGTTTGCTTTTCGAGGAGAGTATCTGTGGTCACTTAGGTCCCTACACATGAACTCTGTGGGTAATGGCTCCGCTCTGTCTCTTTGTCTAGTATGGCTGCGCGCTGTTTCTGGGACGCTGACACTGACAGCTACGCCCACGACGTGTTCATGAACGTAAGTATCAGCTGGGTTACCATCATAAAGTGTACAGCTACTTGCTTTTGTATGGGGAGTGTGTCCACCTGCAATGTGGAGCAGACAAAACCCAACCACCAGAAGGAAGGAACCAAGACTCTATTGAAACAGTGTGATTTACGTCCTCATTCACAAAACTTACATACAATACCCAACACAGTAAAACTTATTTCCTGAGTAGGTCATGCAGTAAGGTACAAAAGTCATTATAGTCACACCATTTTACAGGTGGGGAGAGGAAGCACAAGAGATAAAGTCCTTCCTTATGTGCTTTGCTGACCTGCTTCGTGCAGTATGGCTGGAATCCAGGACTGAGCAAAAGCCAAGGTTTTATTTCATTATTATCTTATTTTTATTTTATTTTAAGCTGACACCTAGACACCTGCAGGTGTGTGGATGGAGTAAACCGAGGCACTCCTGGCATTCAGACACACTGACCTGAGTTTACACCACAAGTGAGGTGAATAAGAAACTAACTAAAAGACAGAAAATCGCAATACGTTACAATATAAGGTTATGCTCTGGTTTAAATGCTCCCTTAGGTTACCCTTTTCACTTAGGCTAGGAAAGAGATTTCCTTTACTAACCCAGAGCCTTTCTCTGTTTTCCCCAGGACAGCCTGTTCTGTGTGGTAGCTGCATTTGGGTGCTTCCTCTATTGAAGACGGTGAAGATTGCCCAGAAGGACAGAGGTGGGGGAGAACGCTTTAGGGTATTTTTAGTTAACGTGCACAAAAACCATCATGTTCTTCCTTTAGTACCTAACAAAAAACCAGCTGTACAATGTCCTGCACCTGTTCTACACACTACAACATTCCTCCTTCCTTGTGGATATTGATATAGCTTTAAGCACAATTATTATTATGTCCTTTATTTAAATCACCTTTTGTTTTTATATAGCATATTGGTTTTGTCTAAAACAAGTGTATTGCTGGTAGCCCTTGTTTCTAAGGCAAACTCAACTTTTGTCTTGAAAGGGTTCAGTTGCTTTTATTTTTGTTAGTTTTCTGAAATGAACGAAATATTTATAAGAAATGTAACATAATAAATCCATGTATTTCACATTTCCTTTCCTGTGGGTTGACCAGGCTGCCATTGCCACCGTTGTTCTTTTCCTTCCACTCCACAAGATGCACTATCCTTGACTGCTTGTCTGTGCTCCTCAGACGAGCGTTTTCCGAGGATTCTTTGTAAATTAACCCATAAAGCCAACCTCATATTCCAGTGTCCAGAGTTGTTCCTGTGAATCCCATAACAATTGGGCTGTGAATTCCAGCTAAGTGTCCCACGAGATGATAGTAACTGATAGGAAAGCAAAGTATTTAGGACATCAGGTCAGGCCAGTAGCTCGCACGCCCACTGACGGCCATGACTCCTCCCTGCTCTGCACCAACCTCATTGGTTTGGTGCAATTTGGCACCGTGGGCACTGTGAGTAATCACTGCTCGTTGCCCTCTTCAGCAGATACTGCAGTGTTTTCTCAATTTTCTCAATCCTTTCCTCTCTGTAGTTGTCTTGGCATACGAGGGTGAATGTTTGGAGCCCAAATTGGTCAGGACTCCAGCCTCAGAGAGGAGCAGTAGAAAAGGCTGCTGTAGATTAGAAAAGGGGTGCTAAAGCCTGTCATCTCCCCAAAAGTTAGAGGACAGGGCTGGTTCCTGAGAGAGTGGGTGCCACCAGAGTGCATCTCCAGTGCCCATCAAAAGATGGGATGCACTGTTTTGTGGTGATCATAGAATCATAGAATGGTTTGGGTTGGAGGGGACCTTAAAGATCATCTAGTTCCAACCCCCCTGCTGTGGGCAGGGACACCTCCCTGCTGTGGGCACGGGGGTCCAGTGCCCATCAAAAGATGGGATGCACTGCTCTGTGGTGGTGCTAAAGCCTGTCATCTCCCCAAAAGTTAGAGGACAGGGCTGGTTCCTGAGAGAGTGGGTGCCACCAGAGTGCATCTCCAGTGCCCATCAAAAGATGGGATGCACTGTTTTGTGGTGATCATAGAATCATAGAATGGTTTGGGTTGGAGGGGACCTTAAAGATCATCTAGTTCCAACCCCCCTGCTGTGGGCAGGGACACCTCCCTGCTGTGGGCACGGGGGTTGGAACTAGATGATGCCTCTTCTCTCTGTGCTGGCTGAGGAGGAAGCAGAGCTGAGTAATTCCAATGGCACGAATGGCTTTCAGAGTGCGCCAGTTGGGCGAGGTGAATCCCGAATCCGGCTGTTAGAGCAGAACATGCTCTGCCCCTGCGGCTCTCGGAAAGCAGGGGCATCACAAATTACGATGTACCTTCTAGAATAGCTCTTTTGGCTACAGTGCCAGAGGCAGCATAACCCCCCTGCCGTGGGCAGGGACACCTCCTTGCTGTGGGCAGGGGCATTGGAACTAGATGATGCCTCTTCTCTCTGTGCTGGCTGAGGAGGAAGCAGAGCTGAGTAATTCCAATGGCACGAATGGCTTTCAGAGTGCGCCAGTTGGGCGAGGTGAATCCCGAATCCGGCTGTTGGAGCAGAACATGCTCTGCCCCTGCGGCTCTCGGAAAGCAGGGGCATCACAAATTACGATGTACCTTCTAGAATCACTCTTTTGGCTACGGTGCCGGAGGCAGCGCGCTCCTGTTTGTTTATTGTTTGTTCAAAAGTGGTTTCCTCTGATTTTCCTCTGATGGGAAACAGAGGGTGGCTTCCCTGATTGCTGCCTGTGGCCGTGGCTCGCTAAGGGAGCCGCAGAGGGGATGCAATCACGCGGTCTGGTTTGTGCATGAACCTGGGAGAGCAACTTTTGGGGAAGAGCAGAACCCTCCACACAAAGACACCTGCCAGGAGGCGGCACCTGCCCTCCGACTCTTGTTGTCACTCTTTTCTCAAGTCACAGCCATTCCACAAAATTATCGAAGAGTTGGAAGGGACCTCTACCTCTCTGTGCTGGCTGAGGAGGAAGCAGAGCTGAGTAATTCCAATGGCACGAATGGCTTTCAGAGTGCGCCAGTTGGGCGAGGTGAATCCCGAATCCGGCTGTTAGAGCAGAACATGCTCTGCCCCTGCGGCTCTCGGAAAGCAGGGGCATCACAAATTACGATGTACCTTCTAGAATAGCTCTTTTGGCTACAGTGCCAGAGGCAGCATGCTCCTGTTTGTTTATTGTTTGTTCAAAAGTGGTTTCCTCTGATTTTCCTCTGATGGGAAACAGAGGGTGGCTTCCCTGATTGCTGCCTGTGGCCGTGGCTCGCTAAGGGAGCCGCAGAGGGGATGCAGTCACGCTGTGTGGTTTGTGCGTGAACCTGGGAGAGCAACTTTTGGGGAAGAGCAGAACCCTCCACACTGACACCTGCCAGGAGGCGGCACCTGCCCTCCGACTCTTGTTGTCACTCTTTTCTCAAGTCACAGCCATTCCACAAAATTATCGAAGAGTTGGAAGGGACCTCTACAGATCGTCTAGTCCAACTCCCCTGCTAAAGCAGGATTGCCTAGAGCACATTAAATCACCATTTTTCACCTTGCGCTCGCTCTGTACCTGAGCCGTTGAGCAGCTGTTTCCCAGAGCCGTTGTACAGAGCAGGGTTGAGCCTGCCGTGACACCGGGTCCGCTCGGGGGGTGCCCCGCTGCCTCCTCCCGCACCCCCCCGAGTTCATATTCGGCGGGTGAGGGGCCGCAGGGCGGTGGGTCCCTGCAGTTAAACCCGCGATGCGCGGAGCCCCGGGGGAACCCTCCATCCTCCATAGGAGACCGGGCCCCGTTGCCAGCCGGAACGGAGGTTGCGGGAGCGGTTTCCCGGGGCGCGGCCGGTCCCTTCCTGCCGCCCCGGCCCGACACGCAGCGGCT
>NW_015090872.1:5326039-5331541 GCF_001431845.1 Calidris pugnax | reverse complement strand
TCAGACTGTGGTACTCTGTACCTAGGAAAATGAAGCCACAAAGCAGTATGTCCACTTTGCCAGTTTCATGGACTTGTACAGGACACTTGCTTTGTAACCAAAAATCTGTAGCTTTCTGGGTCCTGTTTTGGGCTCATGTTTTAAACAAGTTGTTGCTCTCACTATTATTTTTTTCCTCTCTTTCTCTCTCTCTCTCTCTCCAGAGGAGGGATTTGACAGGTACAAAATGGTGGTGCAGGTTGTGATTGGAGAGCAGAGAGGAGAAGGAGTAAAGTAAGTTTTTCATCTACTAACCATATTACTATCATTTCTATCGGATTAGGGTGGGATTTTTTATTTTGGAAGCTGCTTCCAACTTTCTTAGCTACGAAGATCACTCTGCAGATGATAAAGTGTAAAGCAGTTTCTTTGAAGTGGAAAGTGAGGGCTTGTACTGTGGCTGATTGAATTGTGCAGTGATAATTGGCTGTATGGTGGTTCTTAGCAAGCTGAAATGCTGAAAAGCATTTGTGAGGAGTGTTGCAGAAAGGCATTTTACGTTGCAGTCACGATGAGCTAGAGCACACACCCAGTCCATGCTCTCAAAGCCCTGCTGGAGCACAAGAGCCATGGTAACTCACTTCAATCTAAAGCTGTATTTCCTTAAGTACTTCATTTGCATTTAATCCCCCCAGGTAGGCATTTTTCAGAAGTTTAAATATCAATAATCCACATGCAATACTGTCCTGGGAATCGAGCCTGGGCTGTGGGTGCTGAGCACTTGCAGTCCAGCTCCAGATGCCTGCAGTCAGGCAAAAGATTTCCTCTTGGCTGCAGTAGTAGGCTGTAGCTTTCCATTACAAGTGAGTAGGGAGAAGACAGAAGAGCCCACAAGGTTTATGTGTTTTATCTGCTGGGTTTATCTTTATTATTGTGCCTGGTACTCCAGCAGAAGATAAATGCAGCAGAGCTGTAATCAGATCTGCTGCCTCAGTGGAGGCCAGGAAGGAGAGGCCAGGAAAGAATGTCTGTACCTGCTGCTCAGGATTTTGTCAGGAATGTCTGTCTGCAGGCAGACTGCTCCAGAAGCACCGTACCAGGATGAACAGTTCAATGAGGTGGTCTGATTTGAAACGTGAAGCCCAGCAACACAGACTGACAGAGCAATGGGGGAAATTCTCTGGTTTGCAATAGGCAGGAAGCAAGACTGAAGCATGATCGCTAATATTCTTAATACAAAATATTGGGTAACCAGAGTATTCCAGAGGCAGAGGGGATTACTGGACTGGAGGGGGGGAAGGTCAGAATAACCCTGAGAGGGCTAAGGTAATAGGAAAAAAAGGATGAAATTGAACAGTCTTCTAACAGTAAGTCATACTGTCATATAGGGACTAGGAACAACACACTGTGCCATAAACAGGGATCCAGTTAGCTGGGTCAGGCAGGGAGGTGGGCATTTGCAGCAGAGAAAGGGGAGTGTCAATGACATTAAACAAGGTAGCAGTGAGGTCTCATCTGTAATACCCCGGCATTGTTGTTCTCCTGGGATCGTTTTTCCAGTGTGCAAGCCAATAACATACAAAGTTGAGGTATTAGCTATTTATTAGCATTTCAGTGAAGGAAAGGGTGCTAACACACCCTGCATTGAAACAGTCATTCATTTATAAATTAGCATAATTAACATATTCATTATCACCTGTTTACTGGTGCTCATAATTCCTTATCTTGAAGCTGATTGGTGTAAAATGTCCTCATCTTCAATTAAAGGTACAATATCTCTTCATTTTACTGCACAAGCTCAGTGGGTGAGAGTCTTCAAGTGGAGGCAGGCATCCTAACTTCTAGAGGACTGGTTTTCGTATTATAATTAGTCCAGTTCATCTTCAGGACACATTTCAAGCAGAACAGCCAAGTTTCTTGGGCAATCAGCCCACTGACGTTTCTGCTACCTGGTTTTAGGTCTGTTTGTTCCTTCTCTCCCATTGTCTTGTCAAGAATCATTTACCCAAACGATTTACAGAGTTACAATCATAAAAGTTTCAATATTATTATGTTCTGGTTGCTTGTCTTCAAAGTAAGGCTTGGACTGAACCAGATGTAGAAAAAGGCCAGCAGGATGGTCAGGGAGCAGAGAGTACAGATATGAAAGGACTAGAAGACCTTGGCTCGTGGTCTAGTAACACGACGTCTGCCAAGGAATACGATAGCTCCCTATAAATAAATTGGGAGCATTTACCACGAGGGTGCAGGAGGTGAAGGACAAGAACAAATAAGCTAATTTAGCCGCCAATACGCATAGGCCAGAAGTCAAATATTCTTAAGCAGCATAGCAATGAGGTTTCAAGCTCTGCTGCACAGGGCGTGTGGCAGGGTTGGTAGCTGATGAGTTCGAAAATGGAGCTTGACCCACATACAGAGGGGGTTACAGCACGTGGGGGAGTTCAGCAGTGGGGATCTAGGCTCAGGATTCAGGAGAACGCTTTATCTTTGAAAGAAGCTCCGTTTGCTTTTCGAGGAGAGTATCTGTGGTCACTTAGGTCCCTACACATGAACTCTGTGGGTAATGGCTCCGCTCTGTCTCTTTGTCTAGTATGGCTGCGCGCTGTTTCTGGGACGCTGACACTGACAGCTACGCCCACGACGTGTTCATGAACGTAAGTATCAGCTGGGTTACCATCATAAAGTGTACAGCTACTTGCTTTTGTATGGGGAGTGTGTCCACCTGCAATGTGGAGCAGACAAAACCCAACCACCAGAAGGAAGGAACCAAGACTCTATTGAAACAGTGTGATTTACGTCCTCATTCACAAAACTTACATACAATACCCAACACAGTAAAACTTATTTCCTGAGTAGGTCATGCAGTAAGGTACAAAAGTCATTATAGTCACACCATTTTACAGGTGGGGAGAGGAAGCACAAGAGATAAAGTCCTTCCTTATGTGCTTTGCTGACCTGCTTCATGCAGTATGGCTGGAATCCAGGACTGAGCAAAAGCCAAGGTTTTATTTCATTATTATCTTATTTTTATTTTATTTTAAGCTGACACCTAGACACCTGCAGGTGTGTGGATGGAGTAAACCGAGGCACTCCTGGCATTCAGACACACTGACCTGAGTTTACACCACAAGTGAGGTGAATAAGAAACTAACTAAAAGACAGAAAATCACAATATGTTACAATATAAGGTTATGCTCTGGTTTAAATGCTCCCTTAGGTTACCCTTTTCACTTAGGCTAGGAAAGAGATTTCCTTTACTAACCCAGAGCCTTTCTCTGTTTTCCCCAGGACAGCCTGTTCTGTGTGGTAGCTGCATTTGGGTGCTTCTACTATTGAAGACGGTGAAGATTGCCCAGGACAGAGGTGGGGGAGAACGCTTTAGGGTATTTTTAGTTAACGTGCACAAAAACCATCATGTTCTTTCTTTAGTACCTAACAAAAAAACAGCTGTACAATGTCCTGCACCTGTTCTACACACTACAACATTCCTCCTTCCTTGTGGATATTGATATAGCTTTAAGCACAATTGTTATTATGTCCTTTATTTAAATCACCTTTTGTTTTTATATAGCATATTGGTTTTGTCTAAAACAAGTGTATTGCTGGTAGCCCTTGTTTCTAAGGCAAACTCAACTTTTGTCTTGAAAGGGTTCAGTTGCTTTTATTTTTGTTAGTTTTCTGAAATGAACGAAATATTTATAAGAAATGTAACATAATAAATCCATGTATTTCACATTTCCTCTCCTGTGGGTTGACCAGGCTGCCATTGCCACCGTTGTTCTTTTCCTTCCACTCCACAAGATGCACTATCCTTGACTGCTTGTCTGTGCTCCTCAGACGAGTGTTTTCCGAGGATTCTTTGTAAATTAACCCATAAAGCCAACCTCATATTCCAGTGTCCAGAGTTGTTCCTGTGAATCCCATAACAATTGGGCTGTGAATTCCAGCTAAGTGTCCCACGAGATGATAGTAACTGATAGGAAAGCAAAGTATTTAGGACATCAGGTCAGGCCAGTAGCTCGCACGCCCACTGACGGCCATGACTCCTCCCTGCTCTGCACCAACCTCATTGGTTTGGTGCAATTTGGCACCGTGGGCACTGTGAGTAATCACTGCTCGTTGCCCTCTTCAGCAGATACTGCAGTGTTTTCTCAATTTTCTCAATCCTTTCCTCTCTGTAGTTGTCTTGGCATACGAGGGTGAATGTTTGGAGCCCAAATTGGTCAGGACTCCAGCCTCAGAGAGGAGCAGTAGAAAAGGCTGCTGTAGATTAGAAAAGGGGTGCTAAAGCCTGTCATCTCCCCAAAAGTTAGAGGACAGGGCTGGTTCCTGAGAGAGTGGGTGCCACCAGAGTGCATCTCCAGTGCCCATCAAAAGATGGGATGCACTGTTTTGTGGTGATCATAGAATCATAGAATGGTTTGGGTTGGAGGGGACCTTAAAGATCATCTAGTTCCAACCCCCCTGCTGTGGGCAGGGACACCTCCCTGCTGTGGGCACGGGGGTTGGAACTAGATGATGCCTCTTCTCTCTGTGCTGGCTGAGGAGGAAGCAGAGCTGAGTAATTCCAATGGCACGAATGGCTTTCAGAGTGCGCCAGTTGGGCGAGGTGAATCCCGAATCCGGCTGTTAGAGCAGAACATGCTCTGCCCCTGCGGCTCTCGGAAAGCAGGGGCATCACAAATTACGATGTACCTTCTAGAATAGCTCTTTTGGCTACAGTGCCAGAGGCAGCATGCTCCTGTTTGTTTATTGTTTGTTCAAAAGTGGTTTCCTCTGATTTTCCTCTGATGGGAAACAGAGGGTGGCTTCCCTGGTTGCTGCCTGTGGCCGTGGCTCGCTAAGGGAGCCGCAGAGGGGATGCAGTCACGCTGTGTGGTTTGTGCGTGAACCTGGGAGAGCAACTTTTGGGGAAGAGCAGAACCCTCCACACTGACACCTGCCAGGAGGCGGCACCTGCCCTCCGACTCTTGTTGTCACTCTTTTCTCAAGTCACAGCCATTCCACAAAATTGCCGAAGAGTTGGAAGGGACCTCTAGAGATCATCTAGTCCAACTCCCCTGCTAAAGCAGGATTGCCTAGAGCACCTTAAATCACCATTTTTCACCTTGCGCTCGCTCTGTACCTGAGCCGTTGAGCAGCTGTTTCCCAGAGCCGTTGTACAGAGCAGGGTTGAGCCTGCCGTGACACCGGGTCCGCTCGGGGGGTGCCCGGCTGCCTCCTCCCGCACCCCCCGAGTTCATATTTGGCGGGTGAAGGGCCGCAGGGCGGTGGGTTCCCGCAGTTAAACCCGCGATGCGCGGAGCCCCGGGGGAACCCTCCATCCTCCACAGGAGACCGGGCCCCGTTGGCAGCCGGAACGGAGGTTGCGGGCGCGGTTTCCCGGGGCGCGGCCGGTCCCTTCCTGCCGCCCCGGCCCGACACGCAGCGGCTCCGCCCGCCGCCCCGTTGGCGTTGGCGGGAGCGGGGCGGGGCCGGGAGCGGCTCCGGCAGCGGCGGCGGGGCCGGGCCAGGCTGCGGAGG
>NW_015090872.1:5273160-5325774 GCF_001431845.1 Calidris pugnax | reverse complement strand
TACTGGGGAGTGTCGGGGGGACACTGGGGTGGCTGTGGGGTCTGTCAGTGGGGAACGGGGGGGTTGGGCACTGGGGTGGCTTTGGGGGGTGTCCCTGTGGAGTGGCTCTGGGGACAGGTTTCCCCCCTAGGCTGCTGTGTGGGGAAGGGTACAATAGGCTGAGAGGAGACAGCAGCAGATGCTTTGGGAAACTTTTGGAGCACACCCCCTGGGCTTGGAGCGTGGGGGCTCTGGGGGACATCCCCCCACCTAGGGGACACAGCCATGGCCTGGGGAGAGAGGAGCAGAACAAGAAGGAGGTGGCCCTGACTGGAGAAGGAAGGTGTGACCTAGCTGCTGTACAGGCACACATCCTCTCCAACCCCCTTTTTGTGTCCACCAAGGTCCTGGCTGCACTAATTAGTGGTTTTGTAATTAGAGTTAAAGTCTGCAGGAATTCTGACAGCTGCGGTGCTCATCGGTAGCCCTGGCTCGCTGCGGAGGGAGGTGCAGGAGGCTGCAGGTGGCCTTCCCTCTTCTGTCCCCACCCTGTGCCATTGCACCAGGTCCCCCAGCCTGGGGTTGGCAAAGGCTGGCGTGGTCAGAAGCAGGTACTGCTGGGTTTCCATCCGCAGGGCTCCAGGGCCTGAGGACGATCACCGTATCTGCTTCGGAAATCCAGGTGGTGAATATGTGTGCTTTATTTCCTGAAGCAATTTCCTGTACCTACAGAATTATTGAAATTCGTGACTTGGAAGTTTCTTGGTCCGGGATCTGGATTGGAATAGTCTTGAAATTACTGTAGAATGAGCCACAAACAATAATTGTTGGAGCGAGGATTTGGTATTGGTGTGTAAGCCTACTAAAGGAGGTTGCCTCCTAAAGTCTCAAAAGGCTCTGGTTGTTAAGCCCTAAAAACAAAACACAATGCAAGGCACCACAGACGCCAGGGCAGAACAACCGCCCATCCTTGTGCTTCGTTGTCCCTGGGCGGGCTCCAAACCTTTTCTGATATTCTGCACAAACCCGATTCTTGCTGCTTCTCTCACCACAGCAGAGACTTTGTCACCTGCCAGGACGCTGGGTGCCTCAGGCTTCTGGTGTACCCAGAAGGGCTGTGAATTCACGGAGAAGGTCTTGCCTACAGCTTCTCTTTCTCGTGTGTGTGTATTTCCTAGCAGCGCTGCCTAGGTGATCAGGCTGCACTGATTTCAGTTGTGGTGGCGTTAGAGAGAATTATCTGAAGGCGTTCAGGACTTTGTTGGTGAAAAGCAGCATCTTTTCATCAATTGCAGGACATGGGGACTTCTGCGTGCTTGGGCTCTGCTTGAGCAAATATTATCCACCTGCCTGTAGCTGTAGGGGATGCAAGGTTTTAGCTGGTGTAGCAAAGGTCTGGGTGCTGTTGGAGCAGTATGTGGCACTGGTTGGACTGGAATCCCTTTTTAACATTCATGTGGCTGCAGGATAGCTGCTTTTCCTCAACCAGGGTAGCCAAGGCAGCCCGTGTCTTCAGTGTAGACAGGACTCTGCCTGCCACATCCTGCAGTGACCTTCGTGAGGGGCTTAGACTGTCTGGATAGAGCTGATGCTGGCTGTGGGGAGAGCAGCTGTGCTGGGGAGAGTGGCAGTCTCCTGGAGGTGAGCAGGCTGGGTCCTAGCCATCAACACTCCATTTTTAAGCAGATGCCCTCAGTCTGGAGATTGGGGCAAACCGGGGCCTCACAGGCTGGAGCTGGGAATTAATTTGCCCTGGAGATTGGGCAAGATCTTTAAGCACAGACTGAAGAGACATCCTGATCTCTCCCATAATTACGTACAGGTTAACCCTCATCTTGTAAACAGGCTTTCATCAGTTTCTCACTGTATGTCTTCTGTCATTAACCTCATCTGAGTCTTTCTGTCTACAACAGACCTCTGGAAGGGATGCCCACCAGTAAGGTTAATTGTAAGCTGGGGGTGGGAGGTGAGGGAGAACAGGGGGAAAAGGATCCTCTTCTCCCCGTGACCAAGGGTCATTTGGGTACTTTACAGCCTGGCAGGGGAATTATCTGAAGTGACAGCACTTCTTCCTTTTCCTTGAAGCTCTTGCTGTCCATGTGTCAAGGCAATTCTCTGCAGACAGCTGGCAGAGTGCAAAGTTTAGTAGTGTTTGCCTGCAGATGAGTCAGCAGAAGAGAAATGGCTTGCTCCTGTAAAGTGGAGTGATCTTGTAGGCAAAGCAGCACATGACAGTCACATCTGACTGTGCCAACGCCTTCCGAGTTCAGCGGGACCACGGGGGAGCCTGGCAGCAGCCAGTGCCACCCGGGGAGCCTTGGAGCTGGGGGGGTCAGAGGGACCTCACTGCCCAAGCCTGCCTGACTCGATTGCTGGGAAATGCAACAGCCTTGGGCTCCAGCGTTTACAGAGATGTTGCAGTCAGCTCTTGTTTTCCACAGGCTTCGAGTTTAAGTAGCAGGATTTATTTTGCCTCAATGCCTAAATCTGCAAGTGAAAAGCAGCGGAAGTGGCCAAAGAAATCCTGCTAAGCTATGGCATGAAGATTTGCAGATAATATCCTTCTAGAAATTCCTTGGAACTTCAAAACACAAAGAATGCAGATAGGGAGAATGCAGATGGGACAGGTCTTCATGCCGTCAGTGTTCTTAAGATGCAGGAATATCTGACCTGCCTGTAGTGTGAGGCAGACAGTTCTCTGGCACCACCAAGGCTAAACATGGGTGCTGGCCGTGGAGATGCAGACAGTGAGATAAGGCTTTGGCTAAGCAAGAAGATTTTCGTGCCTATTCTGTCCTTCTCCATCTGCCAGAGGTGTTAACTTGGGTGTTGTGGTTAAATTCCAGCTCCGACAGACAATGGTGTGGTAAACTCGCACTAAGGGAGAAGTTTTAAATTTCTTTGCTGCCTATACCTTTTTTTTTTCCTTTTTTTTCTTTGTGGTAATCAGTGCTTGTCCTTCTTCCCTCCCAGAAGCAGCTTTATTTCAGTGGGAAATCACTTGAGCTTTGTAGTATTACTCTTGGCAAAGTGCTGGATCATTTCTGAAGGCCGGTACTGCCACAGTTCAAAGAAAACGCCTATTTCTCCCTTCGACTGCTTCCCCTCCTTCGTCCAATGTCTGCACTTGGGGACTGAGAGGAGGGATTCCCAGACGGGGAGAGCAACTCTTCTCCCGTCTGACAGTCGGCTCCTCCTCGCAGAGCCCCTACAGCTCTCTCTCTCAAGGTGAACTCGCTGGCAGGTGATGCAAAGCGCTTCTTTGATAAAGGATATGCACCCGAGAAATACATTTCAGAAGCAAAGCCCTGAGTGTTTTGTAAAGTGGCGCAGAGACCGTCATTTGCCCATCACTTTCCCAAATGGGGCACTTCTTAACTTTGCTCCTAGCGAGCAGTTTCTCATATTCTCCATAACGCTTTAGACAGAATGATGTTAATATTTTACAGGCTTGCTCTTCCAATTACGTCTGTCTTTTTATCTTGGAGTTTTTCAGAGTGAGCTTGGAGAGCTATCTTCTCTTCCCCCTTCCCCATCTGCTGCAAATGTAATTAATTTTAGAACAGTCGGTGTTTTACGCATTTGGGGAAGCAAGGCTGTGTACTCATGTATTAAGCTCAGCTACAGATGCTGCATCCCATTGTTAGTGAGTAATTGTTTGGTTGCTATTTTAGTCATTTGGGTCAAAATGAAACATTCTAAGATTAGTAGCTTTATCACAGTAAGGTATGGGTTGTTTTCAAAAACAACGTGTTCCCTGTTTATAATGAAGGTGAGTTTGATGCTGGGAGGACTTCCCGGAAACGCACTAGCCACAGGATAGAGGTTTTAAAGCTCTGAAGAGTGGTAAAATTATTGTTTAGTTTCTGCATTAATTTGAGTAATTAGCAGAGCTGTGTCACTCATGAAGTGCCCAGCTCTCCAAACCCTGCAGAGGCTCCTTCAGCAACATCTAGCCTGTAACATCAGTGCAAAATGAGCATATTTACAGCATCCTCAAAGCTGGTGTCTCCCTTAGTACGTCAGGCAGAGCTGCTGCTGGTGCTGTCTGACCACTGCCGCTTATTTACCACAAAGCAAATCACAGAGTCATAGAATGGTTAGAGTTGGAAGGGACCTTAAAGATCATCGAGTTCCAACCCCCTGCCATGGGCAGGGACACCTCCCACCAGACCAGGTTGCTCAAAGCACCATCCAGCCTGGCCCTGAACACTTCCAGGGATGGGGCATCTATAGCTTCTCTGGGCAGCCTGTGCAAGTGTCTCACCACCCTCACAGTAAAATATTTCTTTCTAGTATCTAATCTAAATTTCCCCTCTTTCAATTTAAAACCGTTACCCCTTGTCCTATCAGTACATTCCCTGATAAAGAGGCCCTAATCCGTTTGCTTAATCTGTTGTTTGCATCATTTGACTACGTAGACCCTGAGAAGTGGCAGAGTGAGTTAGGGTGGAGGGAAGCGGGCGGCTGGGTGTAGGAGGGCTTGGAAGAAGCCCTTGGAGATTTCTCCTGGGCTGGGCCAGTGCTGCTGTACATCAGTGTGAAGCCTGGTGTTTCCCTATGTTGTAACCTTCAGGTTTCGGCTGTCCCTGAGCTCTGTACCCAGCAGTGATACGCTGGCAGTAACGCAGCGGAGGGTGTACCTCTGTGCAGAGAAGTCCGGGTGCTCTGGTGGGCCAAGCTTGGGTGCTTGGGAAGAGCTTTACCTGTTTGTGCGTGGAGGCTGCCGTGTCCGTACTTCAGCACCGAAGCCTCTGCCAGGGATTTTTAATGTTTTACTGGGCAGTGGTTCAGAGTGACCGCGTTCAGCACATTAACAGACCTTTTCATTTTCTCCGAAGGGGAGGAAAGAGAGAGGTCAGAGACCCACAGGTGACTTGAAGCAGAGTGAAATTATTTTGACCAAATAACAAGGAAATCTGCGGCTGTTCCCCCGCACTGTTTCCATGAACGCTGGGGTTACTTGAACAAGAGGCAGAGGTCTGCTGCTTTTCATGAACAGGGTGGTTACTGCTAGGACCGTGTGGTGAAGTGAATAACTGATACAGAGTGTGCTTGCGAGATGGCACCTTGCAAAACCTAAGAATTACTTGTGTCATACCCTGTGTTTTCACAGAGGACCTCTGGAACCTTCTGCATTTGTAGCACAGATCTTCCCTGAAAGTTAAACGTTCGCTTGAGTGTTGGAAGACTTGGTGCTCAGGGTTGCAAACTCTTTTTGCCTGAAATTGCTTGTGCGCACTCCCGTGTGTTTGTCTGTTGTTGGGAAATAGTAAGTTAATTACCAGAATGGGGGAAACTTGGCTTGCAGGCCTTATGGAGTGAGTAGTGGTTCTGAAATGTCCTTGTGGCTGCTCTTCACTGTCACTTTCGTCTTCTCCCCAATATTTTTTTGGCTCCTCACTCACCTAAGATTCTTTTTAGCTGTTAGGAGTGCATAGTGCTAGGTGTAGCAGTGCAGTCTGGGGTACCCACATGCATGTAGCCCAAGACCAGCTCCACTGTGTTTGGCCCTAACGTTGTTGGTGAGGTATCACCGTGTTGATGCTGGGTGGGGAGAGCAGTGTGTTCACGTGTATTGCACGGCCTTTGGCTCCTTCCTTCAGAACGTTCCTTAACCTGGAATTATTTATGCTTGAGTGAGTCTGACCCCTCAGTGATCTCTTTGACAAAGCCCACACTTCTTGGTTGCTGAGCAGCAGGGCTTTGCCCAGCAGCCCTCACCGAGGACAGTCACAGCTCGTCCTGAGCGGGAATGCTCAGCAGAGACTCCCTGCCAAGGAGAGGGATGATGTTCAGAGGGACATCTGCCCTTTCCCATACCTCTTGCTTGCCCCACCTAACGTGTTCCAGCACACCTACTGCATGTGGGTGGGGAGACGTTTTAAATTCCACACGGCTCTTTATTATTAGGGTGTTGAGGCATGCACATAAGCATCATTCCTGGGTGGAGGGGTCGTGCTGCTCCCAGGAATGTCAGTCAGAAGTGCCATTTGTTGCACTGGAGAGCTGCACACTTCAAGTGAGCAAGAGAGATAATGCTGGTCTTTAGTTACAAACTTTGCAAATCTAGCACCCATTTGTAACTCCTGTAGCAGCTGAAAAGGGCTGTTTGCTGCCATACGTTTCTATAAATCCCTAAATTCCTATAAATCCCTTTGCTTCAGCTGTGTGGAGTGCTGGGCTTCCTAATGCTCCAGGGGCCCTTTTGGGAAGGTACAACGTCTCCAGTTCAAAAGCAAGGATAGCTCATTTCTGGATAGCTGTCACGATTTCTGTCCCAAGCTGGTGGTTTGTCTGTCTGTTCATCACAGAAGCAGTTCAGCTGAACCACCGCTAATTACAACCTGGTACGTAAAGTGCCAGAAGTAAGTGTGCCCTAATGTGCCCTAGTGTGGTGTCAGCAGCTGCCTCACCATCAGCTGAGTCACCACTGCAGTGGGGACAGGGGACAAGAGGGGAGCACAGCGGCAGCCATCCCAAGGTGAGCTGTCCCTGCTGGGGAGCTGCAGCCTGGTCTTACAGGAGGAGGAAAGCAAAGAACCAGCCAGCCAGTCATTTAAGTTATGACCATGGGTTGCACCCTGTCCCTCACTCTTGTCCATCTGCTCCTTCCTCTGTTCAGGATTGTACGGGGATGCAGCACACCCACCGGCTGTCTTGCTGGGCAAGGGAGAGGCACAGAAGGGTAGAAGAGTGTTTGCATTCAGCAGAATGAGAGCTGGGAGAGGGCTGAATGCAGACTGGGCATGCCTTAATCCTTAGGTTGCTTTTCAGATGCTAAAATAGCATAGTTAGCCTTGTAGTAATGATTTATAACTTGCATTGCAACTCTTGTGCGAGTGTCTCTCCAGCCAGCTGACTGCTGCAGAACAGCTCCGAGTTGCATTAAATGATTCAGTATTCCCACCAGGCACTGTTTGTCAAGCCTTGGCAGCTGATGCCAAATACAACTGGCTAAGCCCCTTGTTAGGTGGCTGTGTCTTTGCACTGACCTTCTGTACACTCTGCCTGCTGTTGACTGATTCTGCTTTGGAAAAGCTGAGAAATATATCTTTTTTTCTTTTTTTCTTTTTTTTTTTTTTTTTCCTCCCCTTCTCCTTCATTTTGTTCCAGTTCTGACTGGACGTGCTTGGCAAGATGGAGCCGCCGACCTCCTCCAGGCTGAATTCCCGAAAGAGAAGAAAAGATGGATCTGGCCCCAATGGGGCCGCAGAGCTGGATGGAATCCCTCCAAAAATGTCCCGACGCTCATTCGTAAGTAAGCAGAGATAGGAGCTTTAGGTGCCTATGAGATTAGGACATGGAGCTGTAACAGCAGAAAGATAATGTGATGGTTTGTCTGCAGACCCAGAAAACAAGGAAGGGAGGGAGGGGAGGGGGGAAGAAGCAAATGACAGCAGTTATCCTTCTTGCAAAGCCAGTTGAAAATCTTCCTTTGTTCGTACTAATAACACACTTACAACATGGGCTTAAATTAGGTCTGAGGCAAGCATTGCTAAGCTGCTTTTGTGGTGTGTCCAGCTTGTTTATAGTCACTTAAGCTGAACCCGAGTGGGCAGGGATATAGATATCCACGGAGAAGTAAGAATTCATTTCGCACAGGTGGGTTTTCTTAAATGACCCAGCAGGATGGAGGAGTTCTCCAGGCAAGCACATAACAACTCTAGCACCTGGCAGAAAGCAGTCCTGTTTGGGTCAGGGGAGCTGCAGGAGGATCTGAAATCTTAAGCACCTGCAGGAGGAATCTGTTGAATCCATGCTTTGAAACACTGGGAAGATGACTGTTCATTTGATTCCCCTGGTCTGGCAGGAGACAGCATTTATGTTGCTGATACTTCTGGAGCGTTCATGAAAAATAATAAAAAAAAAAAACCAAACCAAAAAGATTTCTCCTTCTAGATCGACATTGGGACAGCTGTAACAAGCTGAAGCTAGTGAGGACTCTTCTAAAGGGGGTCTATGCCAGTTAGTGCCAGTGTAAAGAGTTGACTTTAACTTGTCCTTGCCACAATATTGCGATGATGGGCTTCATACAGCTCTTCTCTGCCCTCTTCCTGAAGTACACGCGTATCACGTGTACCCTAGTTGCTCTTTCCTTATCTCTGTCAAAAGCCAGCTACCATCCCTGCCACGTCATATTGGGGTCATAGTCCTGGCAAAATACGGTGATGTGTTGCAGCTTTCCTCTTTGATAACAATGTTTTGCTCTTCAGGAGTACTTCAGTGCTGTCCCAGGGCGTTTGTCAGATGGTAACAAAGTAAGAGCAGCATCAGCAGGGAGAACTGGGAGGCCAGCTTTGGGACTGGAGGTTTGAGCTGTTCTGTGACTTATACCACAGAGCCTTAATATCCATGATTGTTGTCAAAACCCACCCTGTCCCTCTTAAAGACCCCAGGTATTTTAGTAAGGAAAGAGAAGTGCACAGGTTATCCTACGGGAATCACTTGCTCTTCAAGATGGAGTCTGTGCTGTGTTAGAACTAAATCATCTGTCTATGAACACCACAACACAAGTAATGTCCAGCCACTTTCTAAACTTCCTAGCTATTTTTTAGCCACAGGGCTAACAGACCTCCTGATGAAAGATTACTTTTTTCTTCCTTTTGTGAAAGTTTTATTTATTGTAGCAAGGGTAATAGCCTTGCCTAACTGTGACATTGCCTTGGAGCTTTTACTGCTCCCAACTAAAGAGCTGACTGGCAGAGTGTTCCCCTAAAGCAGTGGGTGGTAACAAGCCTGCTGAACCATGAGCCTGTTGTGTTGTGCACATCAGGCTGAGTCCTGACCCGTGTAGGCACTTCAGAGGAAGGGCAAGACTGTGGCAGGGGCTTTTGAGGGTACTCCTCTGTGATCCTCTGATAATTTTGATAGGCTTTCTAATGCTTTTATTCCTAGCTTCATATTGGGTATGAGGCAATGGAGCTGCAAAGAATCTGGTTTTATTCACAAGTCCCAGATATAATGGCAGTGATGAAACAAGAGACCCGCAGGCCTTAACCTAACAGTAAGGATCCTGGTAGAGGAGGTGGTGTGTGAAGCGTGGGTACTGGAATCTCAATAAATTAAAGGAGATTTTTGGCAGTATCAGTTTGCTTGAACGTAGCGGTCAGTGGTTGTTTTCCTTCACTTTGAGCACTCTAATAAGGAATGACATTAGATAAGAGCAGTGGTGTTTCTGGTTGCTGTGGTGCTGGGCACCGTGGCAGGATGCTGCAATGGGACAGGAAGCCAGAGAGGAAACTGCTGATTAGCTTTTTGTAGCTTGAAGGTGTTACTGTAATGATCTGCAAGCTTGCTTCCTAGTCTTTCTGGCTCAGGAAAGAGACATCTATTGCCACCCCACACCTTCCTGCTGGAAGGAAATTGAGCTGTTTGTTCTCTTCTGGGAAGGGCAGATGTTTTGGCTCCATTCAGGGGAGAACAGAAGTGATATCTGGACTTGAGCTGCTGGTTAAACATACTGCTCTGGTCAAGCTAGCAGATTAGAGGGGTTTTCGGGCGGCAGCTGGAGATACACTGCCACGGATCGAGGTCAGTCTCTCACCGTGTGTGGCTCAGAAATGGGTGACGATACGCATGCTCCGTGGGAATTTGTGCTGCTGTTGGTATTGCCCTTCTGCTCGTTCGTATACTCAAATGGAGGAGCTGTTACAATTTGTACCACCGCAGCACGAGCAGTCAAGCACAGCAAAGCGATGGTCTTGCCCGGGTGGGCATAGCTGGAGCTGCGACAGTGAGGTTTAATGAAGCTTGGCTTGCGCTGCCATGGACTGCTGTTTGTCAAAAATCTGTTTTTTACCAGCTGCAGATCTGAGCCTCCGGTTTTCTTGGTGCCAGTATGACTACCACAAGTCGAATTTTCTCTCTCTCTCTCTAAACTCAGGCTAATAGCCCTGCAGGGCTGTTTTGAGGTTTAACACTAATTAGTCTTTCAGGACACGTGTTTGAACCTTGCAGAGACACAGTGAGTCACTCGGTGACTAGGAGGCTGCAGTGGCAGTGCTGCCACTACGCATTCCCCTTTGCGTTCTCACAGCTGACCTTCTCTGGCTGTTTAGGGACTGAGGGAGCCGGCTCCGTTTTCAGATGAAGTGGAAATCGATTACAGCAAGCCATACATCAGAGTAACATATGAAGAAGCGATGAGAGGGACTCCTTGTAAGTAAAAACCGGGCTGAAAAGGTTGTATAAATGTTGAGTTTTGGGAAGGTGGGGGTGTGATGATTTTGGTATCTCTGAGACTGATCCAACCTTGTGTGTCACGCCAGGTTTGCAGCCAATGACTTAGTTAATGCTTTGGTGATAAGATAACTTTTCCCTGTGAAACTGGGCCTGCCAGTACAACTGAAATTGGAACCTTTGTGTGTGAAGAGCTGTACTTTCACCAGTAAGACTATTTGAAGCAAATATATATTTGTGCTTTAGCTCTTTCTATGCCACTGACAGCTATAGAGTTGCATCAGCGCTGAACATTTTTCTGCATTACTTTGTCTGAGGTAGCTTAAAGTAAAGCACTTGTAAAGTCATGTCTTCTGAAACTTGAGATGGGCAAATAAAATCAACATACGTTGTTGTCCAGAATGTCCCATTCTAGTCTGGATTTGAATTAAAGTCAGTGTTACTAAGCCCAGTAGGCCAGCCCCACAACAAGAACATGTCCTTTTAGTCTTTAAACCAGACTAGGAGAAACACTGCTCTCTTTGCAAGTCCAAAGAGGAGGCAGAGGCAGGACTGACTCCTGACTGAAGGATGGCTGCCCTCTCTTGCCAGAGTGTGCAGATGGTGTTGTCTTACTTGGCCTCTCTGTTACGGAAACCGAGACAATAAAAATACTGCAGTTCTACCTCCCTGACTGCTGCTGAGAGATGATCCTGCTCAGATTGAGACCTGGCAGTGGTTTCCTGCAGGAGGTTCTGGAAAACCAATGATTTTCATAGTCCACAATGACTTCCCAGTTGAAAATCTCCAGAGCCTGCACAAAGGTCTCTGATTTCAATAGTGATGGCTCTCCTGCCTGCTAAAACTGAAGTGCACTGCATGCTTCCTTGTTGCTATTTGTGCCTGTGCTCAGGAACTGTAGCTGCTGCAGGTGTGGAGGAAAAGGGAAGGATGTCCCAGCCACTTTCCAGAACATGATTGCACTTTAGTAAAGGCCTTCCAGGACCAGCCCTCTTCTGGCATACAGAAAGCTTTTGTGGTCTCAGATCTCCAGATCCTTGGCTCTCCAGAGCCTCCTGACATCATCAGGCTGAGGTGGACTGGCTGAAAAGTGATTTTAGAGGCTGTCCTCGGGCTGACTGGTCTGTTTAGCTGGAATTTAACAACCCTACCTTTGCATCAACTCTGTCTCTAGGAAGGTTCAAAGCCCTGCTTAGACTCAACGGGGTTTCAGTTCTCCTTCTAGGTCCTATCTCTTCCCCTTTGTCACTGCAGCTTTGGTGTGCCTCCGCTCACACCACTCATCTGAGTCTGCCTGAATTGGGCCAGAGAGCAGCAAGCCATTCCCAGATGTGTTGGATAACAAGAATATGTGGCTTTCTGTTACCAGCAGCAAGAGAGCTGGGGGTCTCTTATGTGGTCCTGGGAGAACAGAAGCCAGGAAGCCTCCTGCTATTACGTGGCAGTTCTACCCTATTTCAGTTTACCTCTGTGCTGACCTCAAAGAGAAGAGCTACAATTTCCCCTGGAATTGGTGGCCTGAGGAAAACTTTGTTCCTCCTTATTTATGTGTGGGTTTAGCTGATGGTGCCAGTGGTTCAGCAGAACCGTATCTGCTTTTCTTTCAGTAGTCCAGCTGGGTTTTTGGATGCAGTCACACATCTCCCAGGCCTGGGGGGAACCAGTGATGCTGGTGGGGAATCGAAACAGTCTAGTCCCTCAGCCAGACTGGTAGCTGTAGCAGCGGGCTGCAGAGGAGGATGCTGACAAGGTCCTGAGGTGCCATTGTGGCTGGCGGGGGTGGATTGGGCACTTCTGAAACATTTTTGCCAGTTCCTCCTGGTAGCTCACTGCTGTGCAAAAAGTTAATGCTGCATTTGGATTTCCGTAGGAAGGAGATGTCCAGGGTTTGATTTTCCCTTGGTCTCCCTTCACGTCGTTTTGGTGGGTACGTGGTAGGTTTTGAGTCTGTCTTTGAACATGGTTATATTTCAGCGCTGTGCTCAGCAGCATTTGTTTCTGTGTGGGAAGGCAGAGCACCAGCCATTTCTCTTCACAAATCTTTCCTGGCTGTGGCTCTGCTTTCTGCCAGTTTTCTGCAACGCCCCAATGAGTTTCAGAAGGTCCCCAAATGCAGGCAGCTGCTTTTCCAGGAAGGCATCTTCACAAATGTCTCTTTGTCTCTTTGGCACAGTGGATCGCCCCGTCAGAGTTTATGCGGATGGAATATTTGACTTGTTTCACTCTGGACATGCCCGGGCCTTGATGCAAGCAAAGAACCTCTTCCCAAACACATACCTCATTGTTGGAGGTAAGGAGTGACCTTGTTGACTTTGGCTGTCGTAGGAGCACAGCTTACCTCTCTCTGTGGTTGTGCCTACAGGTAGCTTAGCAGGGTTTTTGTCTTTATGGCCTTAGTGGCACTCTCTGCATTCCAAATGTTCTTGGAGTCTTATTGCAATATGTTGAGAATTAATGTGTGTGCAGAAAGATGTCCTCTACCAAATGAGCTCTTAAGGAAAAGATTCTGATCAGGCTGTTCTAACTTGACCCCTCTATTTTGTGACAGATACCGGTGAGTTGCACGTCAGAATATCAAAGTATATTAGGGGCAGTCAAGCATCTGCCTCTTGAATGAGGAACAGTCCCTCTGTGGCTGTTTGAGCTTTGTGTCATCTGTATTGCCCTGCAAGTCAAACACCCCCTCCCCGCTCCAGCTCTCTGCTGGGGATTTCTTATGGCTAATCCCAAACAGGTCCCTTTAGGAGCGTGGAGATAATGGTGTGGTGCCTGGAATTTCCATGCCATATGGAAACCATTTCTGCAAACAAAAGTTCCCTGGGTTTTTTTGTTAGGTTCAAAGGTCTTCACATGATGCTGGGAATGTCCTGCTGACTGCCTGAGGGTATCTGGCAGAGGTGTTTCAGCCAGGCCTCCTTCAGGAATATAACGGGAAAGAGGAAACCCTTTTTTCTGGCTGCTGTAATGTGCTGGCCTCCATCCACAGGGTGCCTCTGTGCCTGTACCTTCACCCGCCTTAAAGACATTTCAGGCTGTGCATGTTGTCTATCAGGAGGTGGCCACTGGTCAGGCTGTGTAATGATGTTAAAGTGATAGAGCTGAGAATGCCTTTAACTAGTTTTCTCAACTACCATTAGCTTTCCGAAGCGAACTGAAACTCTGATCCTGTGAGGGAGCGACCATAACGTCTTCGTGTGGTTTTTTCCCTTATCACAGTTTCACTCACTGCTGAGGGCATTTTTATAGTGGTACTTCTGCATTTTTTCTGTGTGCTATAGTAGTGTCTGGAAGGGGAAGAGAGAGAGGAGAGCTGAAATAGTTGCTCCAATCTACAAAACGCTCTGAGCTTAGAAATCTTGGAAGTGGAAAGACATCCCTATGTATGTAAATGTTGTACATCAGGCAGGAAAATAACTTCAGGTCAAACTATTAACATGTTAATGTAGTAAGGTGCGTAATCATGTTCTCTGCCTCTGGGAGACTGGTGAGGAGGTGGAGGGCAATGAACTGATCCCTGTGCACCAGGAACTGAAAGGCAAGAAGCCACAGCCCAAGTGAACATTAGCTCCAAGCTGGGAGCAATCTCACCCGCTCGTTATCATCTGTTTGTCTGGAACATAAGTATGTCCAATACCAGTGAGACTGTTAATGCCTTGTTTACTTTTGAGTCTGATAACCAAATAAAACTCCCTCCTTCTTAATATCTTACATTGCAGATTATGAAGAGTTGCTCATTTGTTTTCTCATAGAGCATAATAATTAAGCTAAGTTGATTTGCTGTGAACTCACCCTGTGTTTTAATACAACTTTCCAGGAACTAGATTGTGATATGGCATTTTATGAAATCAGAAGCTTTTTCATGAGCTTCAGTTTCCAAGCCTGAGATTTCCGAAGGTTTAAAAGCAGATTTCTGCCCGATAGGTCCCCAGGTGCTGTTTCATGCAGGAGAGTTGTCTTCTGTATTGGCTGGTTCTCTTGATAAGCATTTTAAGGTTCTAGAGGTCTTGAGGGCATGGAGTGTAGGTCTTGCGCAGAAATCCTCCAAACAGCCTGGAATTGCGCAGGAGCTTAATGCCCTGCACTGCTCCCTTTTCCTGGTGCTTTGTTGCTGGAAAAGCTGGGTTTGAAAGTGCCGGATCCAGCCTCCATCAGCATCTGGAACTGCCAGGGGTGCGTTCAAGGCCCTTTTGCTGTAAAGCATTGGGGTGAGTTCCTCGAGCTCACTCTTCTCTGTGCCTCTCTCTTCAGTCTGCAGCGATGAGCTAACCCACAACTTCAAGGGCTTCACGGTGATGAATGAAAACGAGCGGTACGACGCCGTGCAGCACTGTCGCTACGTGGACGAAGTGGTGAGAAACGCCCCGTGGACGCTCACCCCCGAGTTCCTGGCAGAGCACAGGGTAATTTGTGACATCTGATCTGTTCTGAGTTTTGATTAGCCTCTGTCTGTGCCCACTATTTACAGCAAGAATTCATCCGCGGGGATGACCTCTGCCTGAGCAACCGGTTTCTGTTGAAACTCCTTAAATATAGAATGAGCTGGGTTATGGGAATTGAGCGGGTTTCTTGAGAAACTAGAAGCATGTGCTGAGCTGGCAGGTAATGTTAAAATAAGGTAGAGATTGTGACATGGTGAAAAGTCCTAAGAGGGTTCTTGCGCTTCCAGGAAAAGTTGATGCTCGTTACAGATCGGTGAGAAACACACAGCAGGGAGAGGACAACGTGGGTTGGAAAGGATTTTTGGAGGGCATCTTGTCAAACTCCTTGCTTGCAGCAGCAGCAGCTTTAGATCTACAGCAGCTTCCCTGCAGCAGGAGACCAGGCGAGCTGTCTTGAGAGTCTTTTATCAGTTGGCAAGATAAAGTGAACAGAGTCTCTAACATCTGTTGAACTGCTTTGGGAGGTGAAGGAGTCTCCAAGGGAGTTTGCTTCGTTTACCCTTGTTGCCATTAAGAAACCATTTCTCTGGGGAGTTCAAAACAGCCGTGTCCTCAGTCCCAGCCTTTCCTCTCTGGTGTGTGCTTAACAATTGATACGCAATTGCCAGTGAGAACTTGGGACTGATCTGGGTTGCTTTTTGAGCAAAGCATATTGCTATTCTCTGTCACACTCCTGCATGGAGGTTTTCAGGAAAAAGTTACAATCCTTTGTCAGCAGCAGACCTGTGCATTCAAGATAAAATATTAACTTGCATTGCTTTCTTAATTTTCAGATCGACTTTGTTGCGCACGATGACATCCCCTATTCCTCTGCTGGCAGTGATGATGTTTATAAGCATATAAAAGAAGCAGGTGGGTCTGGGTCAGATTCTCCAGGGCTCGCGGTCAAAGATCTGCTGTAGTTTCTCTTGTAACCCTGTATGTCAGGATTACGCCTGGGGAAGTGGCAGTGGCCCTCTGGGAACAAGGTCTGCCCAGGAGGCTCTGAGGGCAGAAGAACCCTGCCTTTGAGCCCCACTTCACAAGGCTGGGACTGTTCAACGTTCCAGGCCCCTGAGATTGTTCAATGTCCAGTCTAGTTATTGTGATTGAATTAGCAACCACTTTTTGAAAAAATACTGCAGTTTGGCTTACGGATTCTCACAAATGGAGAATCTCGTGAACTTGGCAAAGTGGCTCCTCTAGTTGTTTCTAGGAAATGAGCTCTTGACGGGAGGGATTGTTTCCTAATAGCGGTGGCAGTGGCTTTTTGCCATGTGTCTTGCTACAGCTGTCCTGGGTCCTGTTCCCCGACTTTAGGCATGTTTGCGCCGACGCAGAGGACTGAAGGGATCTCAACGTCAGATATCATCACCCGCATCGTGCGGGACTATGATGTGTACGCCAGACGGAACCTGCAGCGGGGCTACACTGCTAAGGAGCTCAACGTCAGCTTCATAAACGTGAGTTGAAGCCACATGTCTCACTACAAGCTGCGTGAAGCAAAATCTCAGAGTATAGAGATGTAGAGTCTGACCTAGTGGTAGCACAGTCCTGCCATATGCCAGTAAAAGTCTGCAGAGCTAAGCAGTTGCACTAAAGTAGTGTCTCTGGAGTAGAAATTAGGCCACTTCTGCACTTGAAATTGCCTCTGAGACCCACCCAGAGGAACTGGGGTTTTGCTAATACTCCTCCATTGTCAGAAATGTCTTGGTGACATTTTGCCTGTTGAAAGAGCTGGAGACAGGGTGTGTGGTGAAATGTGTGTTTTCTTGCATGAAGTGTGGGTTGTTTTTGGCAGCAGCTGCCATGTCTCATCTCTCTCTTTCCCTCAGCCACCTTCTTCAGGTAGAGTCATTTGTTAGAATAAAATCTGATCTTGTTCTCACTGTATTACTCCCTTCCTGGAGCTGCAGGAGCAGCAGTGTTTGGGTAGGAAAGAAGGACATCCTCTGATCCTGTGCTGAGCAACTCTAGCCTACAAGCAGAATACATGGCAGAAGGCACTTCTGATCTTGGAAGTAAAATAGTAAACATTTTTTTTTTTTATCACTCAGATACTGTACTTATTTTTTAAAATACAATCAAATACAAAAATGAAACAGGAGAGGTAACGGCTGCTTGACCTGTCTTTGGCATGTAACTCTGTTTAAAAACACCCAGCAAAAAGACTTGTGTGATTGTGATACGCAAAGAGACTTTCAGCAGGTCACTCAAATCTAATCTGTACAATGTATAAATATTTCCCTCCTCCATGCACTCCTATGAGATAGTGCCTATCTCTGGGTTTAGTCTTGCACTGTGTACTCTGCCAGTGCCTGCCACAAAGCGTCTCATAGCCCCAGTGTGTCTGCCATTTAGTCTAGGGAAGAAGTGTCACTGAACTGAAGAAGTGTCACAAAACTAATGGAGATGCTGAGTCTTAGGCAGCAGTTCAGTGTAATAACACAGGGCAGAGGTGGTCACCACTCAGATCTGGTGAGCTATATTCTGATCTGCTTACTGTACAGGAGAAGAAATATCACCTCCAGGAGCGTGTGGATAAGGTGAAAAAGAGGGTGAAGGATGTAGAGGAGAAGTCAAAGGAATTTGTCCAGAAAGTGGAGGAGAAGAGTATTGATCTCATTCAGAAGTGGGAAGAGAAGTCCCGGGAGTTCATCGGCAATTTCCTGGAGATGTTTGGCCCAGAAGGTGCATTGGTAAGGATCTGCTCTGGGAAAAGAGGAAGGGGGATTTTGGAGAGCGCAGCAGTCGTTGTGGGGCTTCTGGAGCCCATGCTCTGCAGAGCAAAGGTTTACCATCTGTTGCAGTGCTTGATGCCTGTCTCCAGACCAGTTGTCCCAGGCTTGGGCAGCCGCTTTACAGGGAGCCCTCACCCTGCCAGCTGGAGAACGCCAGTTACTTTTGTAGTGTCAGAAGTCCCCATGTCCCACAAGCCAGCATGTAAACTCCAGCTTGTGCTACTTGTTTTTGCCAGTCTCTCCTGTGCTGCTGGGTAAATATCACAGGCACTTCATGCTAGAGGTAATTGAAAATGGGTGATGATTACACTGGGTGCAGTTTCCAAAGGCTAGAGTGATGCTTGGGCTTTTTCTGCTCTTGTATTGCGTGAGGCATTGAAGGGACACAACTCAAAATGCCACACAAGCTGTAAGTAGTGTCCATTTCCATCGCTGTTTGACCCACGCTAACTGTCTTCCTTCTTCCATCACTAGAAACACATGCTGAAGGAGGGCAAGGGCCGGATGCTGCAGGCCATCAGCCCAAAGCAGAGTCCCAGCAGTAGCCCCACGCACGACCGCTCCCCGTCTCCATCCTTCCGCTGGCCCTTTTCAACCAAGACTCCTCCTTCCTCACCGGCCAACCGCTCCAGGAACGAGTCTGCAGTCACCTACGACATCAGTGAGGATGAAGAGGATTAAGCTACCCGCCGGGATTTGCTGCGAACCACTAATCGCCGAATCCTAAGTCCGGACCCACTGGGGAACTCTAAATGTGCAAGAGAGCCATAGGAACAGGGCTGACGGTGAGCACAGGGCCTTGGAGGCACCCGTTGCTCTTAGCAAGGGCTGCTGCCTGGAAGCACATTCAAACCTCCTCTCCCTTCTCCTCCCCAAATCCCCTTTTTATTGTTTACGTTCTAGTGGTTTCCAGGGGGAAGATGGTTTTTATATTTTAAGAAAATACTCTTTTAAAGCGCAAAGAATAGCACTCAAGCGTGGCTTTTGTTTTGGTTTCTCTTCCTCTGTAAAACCTCCAGGCAAGAGGGAAAGTGGGAGGACCCATCTGTCCCTTCTTTCCTTCAGCTCCCCTGTCTTACTCCCCCACGAGCCCAGGCAGTATCCGTGCTGCTGCCAAACGAAAGGCCCCTCGGTTCCTCAACGAGCACGACCTCGAAGAGCACACAGGGAGCGGTGGTGTAAAGAAGCTTCTAGGAAATAGAGACTTCTCTGCTGCCCTGGAGCCAATAGGAATCCTGTCCAGCAGACCCTGTAGTGCTTGCACGTCTCTTATCTGAGCTTCCCGGTGTGTGGCAGTGAGGACATGCTGGGGAGGGGGCTGCCAGCTTGGCACGCAGGAGTTGCACCCTGGAAGAAGTCACGGCACCATAGAGTCGCACTCCCCATAAGCATGTGGCATTCACAGCTCCAAATGGGTACGGGGGCAGCAGGGGAAAGGCCTTTCCAGTTAATCTTAACAAGGCTGCTAAATCTTGAGCTAAAATTCAGCCCTCAGTTGCTGTTGGAGAGAAGAGAATTAATCTTTGCTTCGGGGCACTTGCTCTCTGTACATTTCCTTGGGTGCGTGAGAGCCCAGGTAGGAAATGAATGTGTGTACTCCTTGGAGAAGTTCCTTGTCCCGGTCTCTGGTGTGTACTAAGTCTTGCTGTCTGTCCAAATGGCTCCTCAACACTGTGCTCTGTGTGTCCTTGTCTGTGTTTCAGTTGCTGTGCTCTAGGGACTGGAGCAGTCTTTTACACTGGTGCCGTGAAGTCGCTGCTATAAAGACAAAACATGAATTTGTGTACAGCTGGTTTTGCTGTCCGGGTTGGTGTGTGCAGCTGGACAGATGAAGGGCATGTTTTACCCCAGTGAAGGGTCCCGGTCCCGTGTGACAGTTTCCTGCTTTGCGTGCTCAATGCACAGATCTGTGCCCGCTTACTCTGCTCCTTGAGGTGGGCGAGAGAGCATCAGAGAGCACTGCAGCTTTTTGAGATTTTTAAACGTGTAATCTGCTCGTTTGAAACCATGGTCCAAGTCGTGCCTGTTGTTGTGTGTGTAATGAGCACTGAGCTTTGTGGCCCGCGGCTCCCCGCGGGCAGTTGCCCTCCCCATGCTGCATGCCCGTGTACAGAGCAGGTCGGTGCGAAGCTCCCACTTGCTTTTCTGTTTGGGTTTGGCTGTGATATCCGTTGTCTCTGGATGGAGCTGCTGGGCTGAGTTGCCTGTATTGTCCTGCTGTGCTGGGAGCAGCTCGGAGCCTGGTCAGCCATACTGCAGGGAGGTCTCCAGAGCAGGATGCAGGACCTGGCGAGCAGCACGTGTAAGGAGGCTTCCAGGAGACACGGGAGCCCTGTGATAGGAGCAGGCTGCTGCTTCTTTCCAGCTTTTATCTTGCTGATGCTTTGTCATGCTGCCTTAAGGGCTTGACAGAGGCTCTGTGCTTCTGTTGAGGCCAGAGCTGGTATGGGAAAAGGTATTTTGGGGATTCCTCATCTGCCACTTGGACCTCTCTCAGCAGGGACCCGCACGGCTCTGGGAGTGTGGCTGGCTGCTGTGGATTTAAGCTGTAAGGTGCACATAACGGTCACTTGGAACAAGCCAGTTGTTGATCCCTGGTTTATGAGTGGTAGAGCACTTAACTTTGTATCCCCCACATTCTCTCTTCCCTCATCCTCCCCACCTTCCCTTCCTCACCCCTCCCTCAGTATGGGTGTTGCGTTGCTTTCCCGAGCCGGATCACAAAGGTCAGGCTGCTTTAGAGCCTTACTACTGTTTTAAACACAAGTTATGCAACAGTGTTCTGTAATTTTGGATTACAATGGTGTTTTGGATGGTGGTTTGTTCTACGGAGACCTTAACATATTTCTTGATCTCCCTGCAAAACCTGGGGTGCTTGGTAAGAAGCCAGCCATGGTTTTACATGTAGCTTGGAATAACAGAGCTGTTATTATTATTGTAACCAATAATCCCTGCTTCCTCCTTGCACTTAAATTAAAATGGACACTCAAATCCCAGACTAGTCTTTTTTTTTCTTTCCACCCACTTTGTTTTTTGTATTTCCTCCTGGGTTGCTGCACCAGCTTTATCTCCAGTGCTTCCCTGTCCTATCGGGAATAGGACAGAGCTTGATCTCTGGGCAAGACATGTGAGCCAAGTTCTCCAGGAACTTCTTGTTACCCGCAGATATACCTAGTGCTGCTGCTTCAGGGCTCTCCGGCACATCCCTCACACATCCCACACTCTTAAACAGGCATCTGGAAGAGACATGCTGGAATTAAGCAAGAAGTAAGAGGTAGAGTGGAAAAATGAAACTTTACTAGCATGCATTGAAGAACATGTGGAGTTTGATGCTGCTAAATCCAGAGGTGTCGATTCCTGCAAGGCAGCCCTACCTCAGTTTCTCTCTAGATCTGGGACGTGAAGCCGTTGGCACCACCGGCCGGGCCCTGGGAGAGGATTTTCTCGTGGCAGAGAACAGCAGGAGCAGGGCAAAGCTGAAAGGTGCCGAGGATGCTGGTAGAAGCAAGGCATGAGAAGTGTGGCACTCTAACATCGTGCTGCTGAGGGTTGAAGGCAAAGGTTTCTCATCTCTTGAGGAAATTACAGTACAAACCTGCACTGACATGATTTTGTGCATTTTATAGAGGGTCAGCACTTTATTTTGGGGTCCAGTTCTTCTAACTGGAGGCAGGTGCTGGAGCAGTGAATCCACTTGGCAGTAGCGGTGACTTTGGTGGAACAGACCCTGTCTCTTGCCCCCTGCTTTCAGGGAGGGCTTCTTGCTGCTGTGAAGGTGTGGGTTTCCTACCTGCCCTCAGAGAAGGAGCTAGGTTTGGCTGGCTGACAGCAGGGGACGAGTCCCGTTATTTTGCTTCTTGGCCAAACCAGGAGATTGCTTGTCCCCAGCGCTGCTTCGGGGGCCTAGAAAGCCACGCTGGTAATGGCCGTGTGCTGTTGCCAGGAGTCTGTCAGATTTGGCAATCTCATAACTAATCACCAGTGCATCTTCCGCCTGAGCAGTTTCACTTTAAACACAGACACCCACAAAAAGCTCAGAGTCACTTTTTCCCCCTCCTCATGGGACAGAAAACTTGATTTTTTCCCCCGAAGAGGAATCAGATAAATAAAAGTTGGGAGCTTTGGCTGTCTGACTCTTCGCTTCCCCGACGTGTCACACTTCTCAGAGGTGTTAGGGTGGGAGGGTGCAGATCAGGGGAAGCTACGGTGGTGCCCAGCAGCAGGCTCTGGTCTTAGGGCTAATGATCTGGCATCTGCTGCCCATCTCCGGCCACCCTGTGTCACCTCCAGCCCTGCAGCAGTGGCTGCTTTCACGCAGGCTCTTCCCAGTCAGTGTTTGCTCTGCTGGCTTCTCTTTATGGGGCTGTGTGCTCACCCCTGTGTCTTACTGGCTTCTTCTGGAGTTGGGTTTTTGGCTTTTAATGTTAAGCCAAATAAGCGCAGAGTCATTTTACTCAGTGTGTGCCAGATGCCTTCTGCCGTCCTAGCACAGCCAGCTCACGTCGTGGTCTCCTCACCTGCCATCTTGGCAGTGGTTTGAGTGAGAACATGCTTCAGTGGGGAGAAAAAGATAACCCAGAGGTTTCTGTAAGTCGTCATTGCTCCTGATGTCTATCCTCACCTCTGTTGTAGGTGTAGAGTAGATACTACTCCTGGACCTGATCCTGTTCAAGGCTGGTTAAGACTTGTGTTAAGGCAATTAACTAATTGCCTGTGTTATGAAGGTGCTTCAAGGCTGCTTCCTTTGCCCAGCACCAGGCTGGCAAGGGGTGGATACTCCTACCATTCTCTCAGGAGCAGCCACTGCTGTGAAGGACATGCCCCAGGGACAGGCCAGACCCACCCAGAGGTCTCAGGAGAACCTGCTGCTGCCCTGGCATTCCCTTGGCTGTCAGAGCCCAGCCAGCAGCACCCAGAGGTCAGTGTCACAGCTGGATGTTGGGCACCTTGTGACAGCCCCAAGCCGTAGCTGTGCTGGTCTGGGCTCCATCTTCCTCCCCCTGTGTGGGGTCATCTCCCACCCACCCTGGGGTTATCCAAGCCCAGTCACCAACACAAGACTTGGGTACAAATTTATCTTTATTCAGTGCCAGACAAGAGCCTCCCCCGGCTGGAGGCGGCTTCACGGATCCCTTTGGCTTGTGGCCTCCAGGTTTCAGACCCTTTCACCCCACGCCAAGATGCCCTTTCCCCCTCTGCCTCCTCTGCTGCCGGCAGCTTCCCAGGGTCGGATGAGGAGGAGATGGTTGTACAGGGCGGACCAGCTCCCCGGCATAATTCTGCCCCTCAGCACCCGCTTTGCTCCCCCCTGCTCACGCCTTGACCTGAGTGCCTGTGGGTGGGAAGTTGACGGGCTGGTAGCCCGGCTTGTCATCCTGCTTGCGGTAGTACATGCGGGTCACCACGGCCAGGATGAAGGTTTGCGGGATCAATAGCTGCATGTTCATCTCTGGAAGAGGAGAAGGGTCATTTGAAGCTGCCTCCATCAGCCCTGCCCGTTCCCTGGGCCCCGCTGTGCAGCGGAGGGGCTCGGCCGGGAGCAGGCCATGCTGCTTCCCCATCTCCCGACTTACGCTGGGACCTGGCCTTGGAGGAGAAGGGTGGTGAGCAGGCGATGCTGCCACTGTTGGCCAGGATGCTGAAGATGGCGGGCTGCAGTGCCGTCAGGACAAGGAGCATCTGCAACCACCAACACCAGAGATGGTGGGTGCCATGCTGCTGCTGCCAGGCTTCTGCCCTTCGCCTTCCCCACTCTCCCACAGCTGGACCTGGCTCTTGCCCACCATCTCCTCCCCACCACCTCCTCCCCACTCACGCGGGAGGAGCCTCTCACCCAGGGGGGAGTGGGGCAGGACGGGGGCTCACCTGGAAGCAGGTGAACTTGGCCTGGATGTTCTGTTCAGCCAGGTGCTGCCGGGCCTGACGGAAAAGGATGCCCAGGGCCCACAGCCCAAAGAGAGTGGAGGCACCGACCACGGTGTTGATCCAGAGGGCCACGCTCTCTGCCGAGATCTGGAAGGGGACACACAGAGAAAACACGCCTGGGCTGATAAACCTGCTGGGCAAGGTGAGGGCTGGTGGAGGCTCCTCATCTGGGACGTCACCCTGCCCATCCTGCCCATCCCCGTGCCCTGGCACTCACGTCAGCGGGGTTATAGTTCCCGTCGGTGAACAGGACCAGCCCCAGGAAGACAGCGAACACCCTGCAGAAGGCGTACTGGAAAGTCCCCAGGAACATCAGTTGAAGCTTTCTCCTGGAACAGCGAGAGAGACCGGTAGCACCCTGAGGTCCCCGAGCCCCTGCCCAGGGACTTCTCTTCCAGCAGAAGAAGGGGGTTACCCCAACTATCCCTCACTTGCTCATGGTGATTCGGGGCAGGCAGGGGCAGCAGCAGCAGCAGGGCCCGGTGCTGACCACCATGGGCACGTCCTTCAGGGCACTGAGCACCGCCTCCTTCCCCCCGAAGCCCTCCACCATGACCAGCATCATGACGTAGAAGCAGATGGAGAAGTACCTGGAGAGGAGGAAGAGGAAGGCAGGTCAGGCCCCATGAGCTCCCCAGTGCCCCTGCCCTGGTGTAGGTGATACTCACGCCGTGGTAGCCATCTCCACCACCATCATGGAGCGTGGGAACCATAGCCCGAAGCAGCTGACTACGCACACAACCTGGGGGAGATGCAAACTTGGCATGCTGCTGACCCCCTCCTATGGGCTGGCACCCCTTGGGTGGCTCTGGCCCCCCGGGGTGATGCCCCTCCACCATCCCCACACCCCAGCTCACCGTAGGGGCTGAGCTGCTCCAGCGGAGGGTCGTCATCTTGATGGGGCAGCGGATCTTACGAGTGAGGTAGAAAGCTTCTTCCACAAAGATTGCAACCGACAGCAGCGCCATGATGGTGGCGAGGCCCATGATGGTGAGTTGGGCCATGTCCAGATCTGCCATGGAGGAGTGAGAAGCCACCTCCCATCTTGTCCTGTCCCCCCTGAGGCCACTGCAGCAGGGAGCTGCCACCCAACCCACCGCTCCACAGGTTTGGGAAGCCCCTTGCCATGGAGGAGTGAGATACCATCTCCATCTTGTCCTGTCCCCCCTGAGGCCACTGCAGCAGGGAGCTGCCACCCAACCCACCGCTCCACAGGTTTGGGAAGCCCCTTGCCATGGAGGAGTGAGATACCATCTCCATCTTGTCCTGTCCCCCCTGAGGCCACTACAGCGGGGAGCTGCCACCCAACCCACCGCTCCGCAAGTTTGGGAAGCCCCTTGCCACGTCCTCAGCACGTCTGGCTGTGCCAGAACTGGTGCTTCTGTTCCCGTGTCACCTGCACCAGTGCTGGCCTTCCCTGGGACACCTCCATCCCCGCAGGGAGGGCTACGGGGTGGGAGGCTGAGACCCTGGCAGCACTCTGCTGCCTCCCCATTCCTCAGGGCTGCTCCCTGCCTGCAGCCACCACGGCCACCCTCCCTCCATCACCCCTGTCCTGCTCCCACCAGTGGCAAGAGGAGGGTCCCCCCCGCCCAGTCCCCCCACCTACGCTGCAGCAGCTGCCGGGAGGTGGGTGGCAGGGAGAAGCAGGCTGGTGGCACGCTGAAGTTCTTGATCAGCATCTCCACCACCGTGAGGGGGAACCTGCAGAGAAGAAGGGGAGCGCTGCATGGGGACGGCAGGGACACGGGGACACACAGCCCCGCAGGGTCCCTGGTGTCCTCTGTCCGGCTCGCCTCACCCCCAGGCACCTCCCTTCCTTGGCAGAGGGAATAACCCAAAATCCTGATCCAAAAAAAGTTGGATTTGCCCGGCTACCAAGTGGCACGGTGGGTTCCCCAGCACCCACCTGGGGTCTTCTGCCAGCTCCATGGTGGGGTCCATCCTGCTCTGCTCCTCCCAGCGCCTGCGGGGCTGCTCGGCACCGGCTGCTTCGGCTCCCCTGGCCGGCCCACGGGGTCAGAGTCCCCAGGGCAGGGACCGCGGGGAGGCCGCCGCGCCTTCTTCCAGTTTAACCAGCAACTTCCAGCGCTCCCCTCCCTCTTCCGCCGCTGCGGGCGCCCATTGCCGTGCCCCCTTGGCCGCCCGGTTATTGACCCCGGGTGCCGGGGAAGGTGGTTGTCACCCGTGCTGGTGCGCCTGCGCGTCCCCAAAGTGTGGGGAGCAGGGCACCTGCGCTGGGGTTAACGCTGGCCTACGCACCCCCTCGGGCACCCCGGAGGTGGGCTCGTGGTGCCAGGGTCCCCATGGTGCCATGTAGGGTCCGGGACTCGTCCTCCTGTGTGTCTCCCCCACCAGCAGTGGTGGCTGGGTGGGAGGTGATGCTGCAGGGCTGTGGGAAGCCTGTCAGACCCTGCGTGGCTCTGTGGGCCATGTGAGGAGTTTGCAAGGGCTCAGCTCGCAGCAGCCCGGGGCAGAGCCCTGCTGAGAGCGGCTCCTCAGACACTAGAGGGCAGGGCTGGCCCAGCGCTCAGCGCCATGGCCTCTTGGGATAGAAGCAGAGCCTGGGCATGGGGAGGGGGACGGTGGGCTGGAGGGGACACACCAAGTGGGGAGTTGGGGTGTTAGGCGTGGGGAGCAGCGTATCCTTGCCCTAGATGGATCCCAGCATCCTTATGGGTCCCAGAAGTGCTGAAGGCTCTTGGTGTCCTCCCAGCACCGCAAGGAAAATGAGCACTGGTTTGTACTGGGTTCCCAGTTTCAAGCCCCCACCCTTTGCCCCTCTGGCATTGGGTTCCTTCTGAAGCCAGAGTGGCACCAGCACCCCAAACAGGTCCCCAGCACCCTGCCATGGAAGCAGGATGCTGCAGTTGCCACGGGAATGGAATGGGAGGATCTGTTGTGCTGTGGTTTCCATGGGAGCAGGGTGCCCTACAGCCCAAGGCTGGGGCCCTGCAGCTGCCCAGCCCACCACAGAGCTTCTCATCCCCCTTTGTTTCAGCACCCTCATCTACCTGAGCTCGCTGGTCTCCTTCCTGTAAGTCACCCCATAGCCATGGACCAAGCCCCATTCTGGGGATGTGGGGCAGCTGAGCTGCTCTTTCACGCCAGTGTCCCCAGCTCCACCACTGTCCTCTTCCTCCTGGTTCTTGCTAGCTTGGTTCTGCTCAGCTTAGTCAACCGTGGGGCTTCTCCAGCTAGTTGGGGTGACAGGGTATCAGGGGATGCTCCGTGGTGGAGTGGTCCCAGGGGCCTGAGAGGACACAGTCCCCCCACGTGTCTCCTGTGGCAGTGGCCTGGGAGGACAGGCTGAAGTGGGGGCTCTGCAGCACAATGAGTTGGTGCTGCTGGCACAGGTGTCACCATCACAGCTGGCCACACATCCTCTGCTGCCCCCACTGCTGCTCCTCCATGGAGGTGGGGGACGTGGGGCACCCTGGGAGCCAGGGGGGCTCTGCATGTCTCTGAGATGTTACCCACCCCACCACATCCCTCCCCTCAGCCCCATTAACCAAGTCCTGTACCCCTGTCCCTACACACTGTGTAGCCTTCCAACCCGTCCTGCCCTATATACTGTGCCCCCACACCTACTGCACCCCCTAAACCCCGTCTGTAGTTTGCATGCTCAGCCCTACACGCTGCGTCCCATATGCACTCATCCCTATAGGTTACACCTTGCACACCCAGCCCTGCTCCCTGCAGCCCCTACACACCATACCCTACACCCAGCCCTATGCGTTGTCACACAGCTCTCCATGTTGCACCCTACACCCCTGTCCACGCTTCCTGCACGCTGCACACCCAGCCCTGTGCACCCAGACACCCCTTGCACGCCCCGTGCGCGCACACACAAACGCTCACCCCCACCTTGCACAAGAAGACACCCTCCCTGCACGCACAGCAGAGGGCAGCCCCGTGGGGTGCATGGGACCTATAGGGGACTCCCCACCCAGCACCCCTGTGCTGCACCAGTTCTACCAGCGTTGCCTACGGCTGAAGGAACACATCGGCTCCCACGGCGTCTGGTGCCTCTGCCTCTTCATGATGGTCACCATGAGCTGTGCCATGGCAGTCCCGCTGTTCTTCTTAATCTACCTGGTGATCATCCCCATGTGGACCGTCATCATGGTGCTGATGTTCTTGTATCCTTGGCTGGGGGAGGCAGAGCCCTGCCCTGGCACGCAGGCACACGTACTGCACCACACAGGCGGTCGCATGCAGGAGCCTATTCCCCTGCCTACACGTGGCCCCAGGGCCAGCACCACCCACAGGTGCCCACTGCACGGGGGCATGTGGTGGCCCCCTTGGCCAGCCCACCTGCGTCTGTTTGTCCTTGACTCACTGCTCCAGCATCATGATGACCTTCCTCGCCAGTGTCTGCCTGAGCCTGATTCAGCCCTGGATCCCCTCCATCTCCCAAGCACTGCATACTTCGTGGTTGCAGGTATGGCTGCAGGGCACGGAGCATCTCGCCAGCCCGGCAGGAGGATGTAGGATGTGGCTGGACCCCAAGCCCAGATCGGGGAGGCAGCCCCACGCATCGATGCTCTGCATGACTTGGTCCCACCACACATGCACGGGGATCTCCATCGCTGCACACACTCCCCTCTCGGTGCCGGATGCACGGGTGACACCCAGCACCACTGACCCACCTCCACCTGCACCGAGCCCCCAGCCCCATCACCATGCCCAGGCCCACATGGGGCCAGGACAAGTCCATCGCCCCATCCTGCTGTGGGTGGCATGCAATGGGGCTAGGAGTCACCACCCCAGAGCTGCCCCGCGGTGACACACAAGGATCTGGTCCCTGCAGCCCATGGCCCTAAGCCCTCCCTGCGCTGGCAGGACAGGACATGCCTGCGACTTGCTTGCCCTGACCTGCCCTGGAAGCTGGTGGACATGGGTGTGGAGAAGGAAAATGCAGTGGGATGGGGAAGCCCAGGGTACCCCCAACTTCTCCTGTTATTCCAGACCCTATACCCACTTGGGGTGGGCATGGACCACACCAGGGTCCGTGGCCACTCTTCTCCCCTGTCACCCTTCTCCACACAGGTTGCTACCATGGCCAAAATCTGGCACAACAAGCAGGAGTCGATGGCAGGTGAGCATTCCCTGGCATGGGCAAGACACTGCAGGGTGGGGACAAGGCACTGGGCAAGCCTCACCAGCTCAAACTTAGCTCCAGACCCCTGGGATACTCCAGGGCAGAGCAGCACCAGGCACGGGGAGCCCCTTTCCTGCCCCAAACCCCTTCAGCAGAGAAGGAAAGTGGAGCACTGAGACAGGAGCTGTGGCACCTGGGGCATGGGGGTGGTTTGAAGGCTCACAGCCCCCTTGGCATTTGGGGGAGAGGTAGCTGTTTTGCCCCAAGGAGCTGGTGAAGGGGGCAGCGGCAGCACTGGCAAATCTCCCCATTTGCTTGGTCAGCTTTTTTATTTAAAAAAAAAAACCACAACTGTTTGACCATTGAAATCCTGCCCAAAAAAAAAAAGCCAAGCGGACCCTCTCAGCGTGCCTGTGTTGCCCACGCTGCTGCTTTGTCAGCGTTCCCCAATACTTGGAAAAGTATTTGCTCAAAATGCAAATATTTGCACAGGTTTTTGGGCAGTTTTCCACCCGTCTCTAATTCCCCGCGGTTATGGCTGGAGGGGCTGACCCTGGTGAGCATGGTGGGCTCCCAGACAAACATCCCTGGCTTCACCATGGCCAGGACATGGCAGGGAAGGAAAATCCTCCTTCAAAGCCGTGGTAGGAGCTGGTAGAAGGCCAAAACGTGTTCCTCCTCATGCTCTCCTCTCCCACCCAGGGCCTGGGGCCATGGTCGACAGCGAAGACTCTGAATGAGACTCTCACACCCAGCTCAGGTTGTGATCCAGCCAGAGAAGCGGACAATAAAGACCTTCACTCCAAGCTTCTGGTAACTGATGGTCACTGCTGTCCCAGAACACAGAGGGACAAGAATCTGCTCTGTGGTATGGAGTGGTCAGGACACTCTCTCCCAAAGGACATCCCTCACTGTGCCCGGTCCCTGTGCCAGGCAGGACCGGTGCCCCGAGACCAATGGCACCCCATGGTGTGGGGGGATGCCCTGCAGCCAATTCTGGGGGAAACCACCCTCCAGGGGCACCTCATCATAGGGATTCCCCCATCCTCTGCATGATCACAGATGACCCTGGTACCCCCCATTCCAGGAGTTTAGGGAAGAGGCGGCATCCCCTCCCCGCCGGTGTCCCGGCAGCACCCTGCCGAGCCGCTGGAAGCAGGAGGGTGGGCGCGACTCAAGAGAAACAAATAAAATGTGGAACTCAACCAGACTTGTGAAAGGGACAGGAAAGCCTTTCCCAGGGCGCCGGCCCCGTCTGGCCCTCCCTCGGCCCCCTACAAGCTTCCCCCCAGCGAGGAAACTGCTGCCAAGAGCTTGATGGAAGTGGATGGGGTTGGGGGCGGGGGGGAAAAGATCCTGGTGACAGTCACGAGAGGATGGAGTCACCACCTGCCTTCACATGCTCCACAGCAGCCTCCCAGTGTCACGGCCTCAGCTGGACCCTTGCAAATTCATCAGTGTCACACTCGCCACCGGGCTGGAGAGGGGTCCCGGGCCCCTCAAGCTTCCCCCTGGAATGGCCAGCATGGGGGGGGCTGTGGCAATGCCCCCCCAACCATGGCCTCCCAGCGCAACAGGGATGGGGCTGGCTCCCCTTGGCCCCATGTCTGGAGCCACCCTGCTGATAGGGACGGTGGGGAGCCCTGCCCATGGCTGGCCTGCAGATGATAAGGCCCGTGTGGTGCCCATCGATTGCCCCGGGAGGCAGCCAGGAGGGTGGGAGCCACCATCCCGGGGAGATACAACCAGGAGGGAGCAGCGAGCCAGGAGGGCAGGGGGGGCTGCTGCAGGCACCAGGCCCCTGCGAGTCCCCTTCTCCGGGCAAGGGAAGGCTCCTTGGCTTCCCCAGAAGCACAGCTGGGGTGGCACAAGGCATGGACCTCCCGGCAGAGCAATACCCCCCCTCAAAGCCTTCCCTTCCCAGTAGGAAGCGAGTCCTCCACCACCAGAAAACACCTCACAGTGCCCTGCAACCCCCCCAGGGCTGCCCCACGGTCTCGCAGAGAGGCCAGGCCAAGGACCCCACCGTGCCTCAGTTTCCCCATCTGTAAAACGGGGCAAGAGCCCCACAGCATGAGGGCAGAGAGGGCTCAGTCTGTCACCGCTTCCCATGCCCGGGGAGAGACCAGTGTCGGATGCCATTTATAGACCGAAATGGCATTTCAGCTGCCGGCTGCCTCCCCCCGCTCTGCCTCAAGGTCATGGGGAGAAATGCTGGCCTCAGAGGGTTTGAGTGGGTCCTGCTGGCCCTCAGCCTCCCCTCCTGGGCAGGGAAAATCCCCCTTGTCCCAGCACGAGGGGGTAAGGATCATTCCCACCGGACACACCAGGCGAGCCGCCCTCCCCAGCCCTGAGCCCCCTACCCTGCCAGGGGTGGTAGGACACACCAGTGGGGCGGCTGTGGGGCAGCGATGGGGAGACCGGGGGCGCGCGGCAGGATGAGGGTGTCACCTCCAGAGAAGGCTGTGTCACCCCTTCCCCTCCCCCCGGCCGCAAGTGGGAGGGAGGCAGGGGATTTTCGCTAACCAGAAGGGCACGCCGCTTCGCGGAACAGCCGAAAGCCACCCCCAGCGTGTCCCATCATCGCGCCCTCCCGAGAGGCAGAGGCGGTGCAGAGGGTGCGTGGGGAAAATCTTCCCCCCACCCCCCCACCGTGCCCCACTCCTCGCCATTCTGGCTCTCACCGCCCAGCCACAGCTGTGGGGCCAGCTTCTGTAACAGCCCCAGTGACACCCACAGAGACCCTCCATCCCCCCGTCCCCAGGTGGCAGGTCTGGGTGCCACCATGGATGCTGCCACCCTGGACAGGCTCCAAGCTGGGGAGAGAAGGGGGCTTTGGCACAAGTGGGAAGTGTCACAGAGGGGTCACCCCCCCAGGGGACTGGCACATGGGACCTCCATGGCCCAACCCTGGGTCAGCAAAGTGCTTTTTCCTGAAACTGCTGACGTTTCTTGACCATATATGTATTTTTTTTTGTGATTTTTTATTTTCATGGAAAAAACATACAGACATATACACACACACACATATATGTATACAACTTCATATACTATCTAGGATCCTATGTGGTATATCGCAGTGAGGTGGGATGGGAGTGACCTCCAGAGAGGAACAGCTCGTTCCTCAGGGACCTGCTTATCTCCCAAGCCGTAGCCTCTATCGCATTTCCAGAGCAGTGTTCCCAGGGGACTGGACCTGCTGCTCCTGCCCAAGGGTCCTCCCGAAAGCTGACCAAAGGCAGTGCTCAGGACAAGGCACTGCCATTCGCAACGCCCAGCTTCCCATTCCTGTTACCCCAAGGGTCTATCTCCTGGTTGAAGTAGAGGAGGATGATAATGGGACTTCCCATTCCCATTACCTCAAGGGTCTATCTCCTGGCTGGAGGAGAGGCGGATGATGATGGGACTTCCCATTCCTGTTACCCCAAGGGTCTATCTCCTGGTTGAAGTAGAGGAGGATGATAATGGGACTTCCCATTCCCATTACCTCAAGGGTCTATCTCCTGGCTGGAGGAGAGGCGGATGATGATGGGACTTCCCATTCCCATTACCTCAAGGGTCTATCTCCTAGTTGGAGGAGAGGAGGATGATGATGGGGCTTGCCCCTGGCGTGGGTAGGAAGGGAGCCCACCATGAGCGGGGAAGAAGCCCTGCAGAAACTAGATGAAACCCTGGTCCCATCTCGACTGAGGCCATGGGAGCAGCTTTGATGGCTCCAGCCTTCTCCTCCCTCTCACGTCCGATGGTGCCGTGCTCGGCCGGAGCGGAAGCGGCCGAGCCGCGGGGCTCAGCATGGCAGGGGGCTTTGTCACCTTCAAAGGGGACGAACAAACGGCCGGCTGTCCCCTGCCCGGCTGGGGGGATCCTGCGGAAACGCCGCAGTCACACCCTCGGGCCCCGCTTCCTCCCGGCTCTCGGGATGCAAAGGAGCGTTTTGGGGCCATAAGGCAACGTCTGCTTTTCCAGCGGGCGGCCCAGCGAAACGTCACTGGTTTTCTCAGAGCCACTGCCAGCCTCCGAATGAAAAGGCACCTTGTTTGAAAAACAGAGGGGCTCTTTTTCTGCCACGGCCACCTAAAATATTGTGCTTCGCTGCACATGTTTGCTTTTTGAGAATGACGAGGTAAAAACACACTCGGCGTGGGCTGCAGGTATTTGCTTTGGTTGGGAGTTTTATTTTCATAGTTGTCTGTCTGTCTGTCCTCCAGGTGAAAATGCTGAGGCTTTTAAAAAGCCCTGCCTCAAACCGACAAATACTTTCCCAGAGAGCCAGCAGAGACACGGCGTGTTTGTGGAAGGGGGGTGCTGCTCCCCTGATGGCCCCAAGCCCTCCCAGCTCCATGACACCCACCCGCCGGCCTCAGCCACCCCATGGGGACACCTGCCATGGCCATGGGTCGGTCAGGGGGAGCAGTCCTGCTTGCCAGGGGACACCCTTCAGCCCTCGGTGGGTCAAGGCTGTCTCCGAGTGATGCTGCCTCCCATCACAGGTGGGAGGTGGGAAGAATCCCGAGTGTGGCTCAGTGGGAACCAAGAAAAACACCTCCCTTCCGCTCCTGCCGCCTCCGCCGGTGCCGGATCCACGCCAGGGAGCCAGGCCAGTGCTCCTGCCCCACTGCCCACTCCCTCTTGCTTTCTCAGGATAGAGGGCAGAGGGGCAGGAAGGGGTGGACATGCCCACAGAGGTGTGGGCACACTCATGGGTGCCCATGTTGGGTGTGCATGTGGGTAGGGGCGTACGTGTGTGTGCGTGTGTGCCCCTACTTGAGACACAGACATGTAGGTGCGTGTGGTTTGGTCCATCTGGCTGGTGCCCATAAGCACAGCACCCTACGGGGTGCAGGGAGCTAAGGCAGAGGGTGGTGGGGGTCCAGCATCACCAGCTCTTATTCACTGACAGCAAAGCAATGCTCAGCCCCGGACAAGCCTCCCTCTGGAGTCTCACTTCTTCCCCCAGGTCCTGAGGGATAAAGCCAAGGGACAAGGTATTTCACCCCCAGGCTCCAGTGGTGAGGAGGAGGAGGGAGGGATGGGGCAGCACCAGTTCCTCCGGAGAGGTGTGCGTCGCCACACGCACCTTTGCCCCTTTTACATCCCGGGGTAATAAATAAAACCTCCACATTCACATCTGGAGGAAGCCATAAAAGCCGCTGGGACTTGCAGAGGCAAAGAAAGGTGTTTTCTCCAGAGCAGAGTAATCACACCCAGCAAAACCCACGGCTGCAGCCGGCTGAGGAGGGAGCCAGGGCCGGTGCCTGCGCTGGCACAGCGGGCTCAGCAGCCCCCGGGGCAGTTCTTGTGGACAGACTGAGCCAAGCAGAGCTAAAGGAGAGGCTGGAGCCAGAAACGGTCCCTGCTGACCATCCCTTTATGGGCCAAGGATGGCTAAGAGTCAGGAGGTAAGCACAAATACCAGCCCGCTCTTCAGTGGGGGAGGAAGCAGGAGAGGTTGTTTCCATTGGCTTGACCAAAGAGTTGTTTTAGCTGAGGGAAAGACTTCAACTTTCAGGCCACATCGAGACAAAAATATAAACTGACATTTTTTTGTCCCCCTAGAGTAAAGTCAGCTTTTCCCACCAAGCAAGGGCCCTCCCCCACCGTGTGTGCATCCCAAGGGATACCCACTGAAACACGGGGGGAACAGGCAAGATTGTGCCTCCTCATAGCCCACCATGGACATTTGCCTTTGGCACCCCATCCCTTGGAAGGGGACATGGGGGGACAGTGCCTGCCCAGGACTGGAGGCCGTCGCAGGGCAGACTGGCTGGGATGGGAAGGTCAGCAATTTAGCAGAGGCATGGGGCTGGCTTGTTTTCAAGAGCTGGGACAGTCACAGGCCTTCTCCCTGGAGACTTGCCCTTGGGGTGCTGACCTGCTTCACGTGCTCCAGGGAAAACGACACCCCGGGCCCACTTTTAAATCATCCGTGCCCGCTGCCTGTCCGTGCCCGGGAGCAGGGGCTGGCTGCAAACTGCTGCCCAGGGATTTCAGCTCAGCCCCCCTGGGACCCCGCAACAGCCCAAGGGAAAAACACGAGCCCCCCCATCACCTGAGTGCCAAAAGCGTCCCAAAAGCATCCCGAGTCCTCTGGCTGCCAGAGCCCCACATCTCACCCTCTGCTCCATAAATAAACCTTCAGGGCACACGGCAGCATCGCCTGGGCCCCCATGGCACAAAGCTGGCACGCCAGCAGCCAGGGGCAGGTGTCGCAGGCACTGCCAGCGCAGATAAGGGGCAATTAGCTGGTAGGGAGAAAGCTCCCGCTCCCCCTGCTCAGCCCGGCTGTGCTAATCCCACCCCAATTAAAGCCCCCTCTTTGCTTTCGGATATTGCTGCGAGAGATTAATCCGCCGTAAAACAAGGCATTTCCAGCAGGCAGGCAAGACAAAGCCAAATCTCGGGTTGCAAAAGGCTGGCTCCAGCACCTGCCTGGGAGCGTTTAATTACCCTGACAATGGCTTCAAAAGCAGAAAAGCCACTGGGGCCAGGAGAGCCCTGCAATCACAAACCCAGAGAGGAGCCACTGGCTCAGCCTGCTGCTCCTGGGCGCCTGGGGCCAGCGCCTGCAGGTTTCAACCACTTCCCAAGAGCAGAACATCACCCAAGCCCCTCTCGGGGACACATTTTCCCTGCAGAGCTTGCAGCGCTGCACAGGGTGCTGTCTGCTTCCTTATGTTGTTTGGTTTGTGTTGGGTTTTTTGTTTGTTTTTTTTTTGTATTCCTTTGTCCTTTGGGCTGCTCGTTTGCCAATAAATGCACTTTATAAAAACACAAAGCAGTGGACAGGTCTAATCTCTGGAGTCACATGTGCCCTTATCGCGGAGGGTGGTTCCAGCCCAGCAGGCGCGGGGCTGTCCTTTATCCGATGGTGGCAGCGTGTGCAGCACACATTGCAGAGCAAATCAGAGGTAAAACTTTCCCCAGGTTTTCCAGCCCCTTCCCAGACCCTTTTGGGAGCACAGGAGAGAGCAGAGAGGGACTCTTGCAGGACTGATCCTGCTCCAGAGGTACACCAGGTACTGCAGAACCCTGTAGGGCAGGTGCATGTCCAGCACTCAAAGCAGACCTCTCTCACCACATTCACATCCTTTCACGGCTCCATCGGGACATGGCTCAGAGCTCGGCTTCCCGAGGCTGTCAGGTAGCAATAGTCACTTACTTTCCTTCTGGCGACGTGGGCTTCTCGAGCGAAACACCACTCTTTGTGGATGGCATCCCTGACTTTCCAGGATTCCAACCAGCAAGTCTGGAAAGGAAAAACCCTGACAGCTCCTGGCTGTGGCACTCGCTGATTCAAGAAAAGTGCTTGTGAAATTGCACACAAACCACTTTGCAGAAATGACCTGAAATGCCTGCCCGGAGGTGCACTGCAGGAGGAAAGAGAGGGGCTGTGTGCTGCGCTCCAGATAAAGATCAGCAGGGGCCAAAAGAAAGTGGAACCGAGGAATTCGTGAGAAACCCGTGATGTGGAGGCAGAGACCCTCAGGGCTGTGTCCCAGCTCGCTCCTGGGTCCTCTCCCCGCAGCCATCTTTTCCCTTTCCACTTCCCACCACTCAAACCCTCTGCCCCTTGTGCCGACGGGCAGCCATCAAACACACGGACGGCGCAGAGCGAGAGGGGACCTTTGATGTGCCCCAGGGTGGCTGAGAGCGAGGGGGGACCTTTGATGTGCCCCAGGGCGGCCGCGCCACATGTCCCCCTGCTTTTCAAAGGCCCGTCCTTGGCTATTGTCCTCGTATCCTGAGCTTGTTTGTACACTCCTCCGAGGTCCCCGGCCCCCCAGCTGCCCTGACTGCCAGATAAAAGCAGCCGGGCTCACCGGGGCAGAGTTGCTATCAGAGCAAGGACAAGCGGCGCAGTCCCCATGGTGCAGCCCCAGAGATAGCAGGAGCTTTGCCGCGCTGACCCTGTGCCACCAAAGGCTCCAGGTCAACAACAAGCTCCTGCAAGATCTCCACCGGCCCCGGCTGCCCGTCCCGTCTGTTGGCAGGAGCGGTATCAGCCCCACACACGCCAAGGATTTGTCCTCCTCTTGCTGCTCTCCCCCTCGGCTGCACCTGGGGAGGGCCAGCATCTTGCCAAAAGACACAACCGATGGGCGGGAAGGAATGCTGAGGCTCTTTGCTAATTGCCCCCTTTCCCTGCATCCTCTGAGCAGGGACAGATCATAGAACCATAGAATCATAGAATGGTTAGAGTTGGAAGGGACCTTAAAGATCATCAAGTTCCACCCCCGCCCCCTGCCCTGGGCAGGGACATCTCCACTAGACCAGGTTGCTCAAAGCCCCATCCAGCCTGGCCTTAAACACTTCCAGGGATGGGGCATCCACAACTTTCCTGGGCAACCTGTTCCAGAGCTTCACCATCCTCACAGTAAAGAAATCTCCCCTCTTCCAATTTAAAACCATTACCCCTTGTCCTGTCACTATCCTTCCTGACAAAGAGTCCCCCACCAGCTCTCCTGTAGCCTCCCTTCAGATATTGGGATCAGGGATAACTCCCCACCCTACTCCCTGTAGGCAGGTTCAGGTCATGCAAGGAGCACAGAGGGGTCCCCAGGGCTTTGGAGGATAAAATCCCAGTGAAACCCAGTCTTTGCAAGAAAAGAAGCCCCCCATTGGAAGAGCCAGCCTGGGGCAGAGTGTCCAAGCGTGAGCCTCTCTGCTGGGCCTCCATGCTAGCCCCTGTTTGTAGGAACAAACACCACCATCTCCTCTTCCCTCCTTCTGTGGCCTCTGTGGTGGGAGAGGCAGGGGGAGACGAGCTTCCTCACTGCAGGGGAGGCAAAAAAACCCTCCAGAGGTCTCTGAGGAGAGGGGTCCATGGGGTACCCCAGGTCTGCATGTTCACAGGGCCAAGAAACCGCACCATCCTGAGCCCCACGTCTCTCCCCCAGGTGCTCGGTGTTCCTGTCTCCAACTGACAGGCAGGAGCACTGGGGCAGCTGTGGACAATGCGGAGACCCAAGCCAGACCCAGGTGCTTCCCCAGGAAGGATGCAAAAACGGGTGTTCTTTCGAAGGGAAGACGGAGCCGCAGCCAGCTCTCAGCGCTACCTGCCGCGCTTCCACTCTCTCAGACGCCTTTTCCTGGCTGTGCTTGGCCCACCCCTTGCCTCCTCCGCAGCCCCTTGGCTACGGGAGAAGAGGCAGCAGATCCTCTGCCTGCTGGATCCCCCTCCTTCAGGGTCAGATCCGGCTACCTCACCCTTCCTGCAAGAGGGGAATTGAGAAATGCAGCAGCAAAGGCCAAAAGCATGAGGATCTTCTAGAAGATGAGGATTCTCATGGTGTTGTGAAATTCTGATTGCAAGCTGGTGCAGCCCACGAGTTGGGCAGGGAAAACAGTTGTTGTGTGGTTCAGATCTGCTCCCAGGAAGGCAGGGGCTGGCACTGCCACTTCTCCCAGTGGCTGTGATGCACAGGCAGCAGTTGACACAGGGGGAAGAGGACCGAAGTCTTTCTACTCTCCCCAGGTGCCAGTTGTCTGCCTGGCCCTGTACAGGGGGTTCCTCACAGCCTCTGTTTTGCAGAGCTCACAGCCCATAGGAGCCCTTTGACCACCTCCCACCCCATGGGCCATCGCATCTCCCCAACCCTCAGCCCAGCACCTCCGACTTGGCACAATGTTCCAGCACTTGGTTCTTGGCCTTTCCATCCCTTCCAGATTGAAGAGCCATGTTAGTCCCAGTATTTCTTGCCATAAAAGTGCTCAAGTCACCTCCCAATGTTGTTTTTGATAAGGGGCTCACAAGGCATGGGTCATCCTTTCCAGCCTGTTTATCTCTGTGGCGCTTGTTTTTTAACTGCCTTCTGAAAATGCGGGTAGGACAGCTGGTCACACGAGGGTCAGGCACACTGCAAAACTGAAGTGAAATTCTGCTTTTCTTCCCACATTCAACCTGCAGGAAGGGTCACTTGTCGCACCACGGGGTATTGCACAAAGGAATATGAATCATTTGAGTCCGAGTCAGGGGACTCACGAGCCCCTCAGGAGTTCAGAATAAAAAGGGACAAACATCTCCTACACTACCAGGGCCAAGCCATGAGGAGGAGGAAGGCACCGATGGAAGCCAGGCTGAAGTGAGGTGTTGGGACAAGCATGGAGGCTCTAAGCGGAGCAGGCAGAAGCAAGCTGGAGCAAGCTGCAGATACCTATGGTGAGGTGCAGCAGGGCTCCCACAACTGTCTGCCCCAGCCAGCTTCACAGCTCAATTTTTCTGGTCTTTGGGAACCAGAGATCTCCAGGTGGATGGTGACGTCTCTTGATTTTTATGGACCTGAAACGTGTGAAGATCATGCACACAGAGACCCTGCATCTTGCTGGGATGAGGGATCAGAAGTCAGCAGTCACCAATCCTACATCCTTTTCACTCTTTGGCCATTTTGGCCAGTTCCCAGGTTTGGCTATCTCCTCTCCTTGCAAATATTTTTGGCCGAGCTGGGCTGCCTGAGCACCTGGGCTCAGCATCACCCACTTTGTGAACAAGGCAGGCACCAGGGAGGTGGCACCAGCCACTGGCAGCCGGTAGCCGGCCAACTCCTACTCCCTGCCCCCAGCCAAGGCAAGGTAAAGGGCGCTCAACTGCTCTCAGCAACCACGTGGCGTTTGAAAAAAACCTCACTCTAAGGTATTTCACTGCTAACGCTGGCTGCGGTGCAAAAATATCTGAGTTTCTAGAATGTCAGCTTTCTTCTCTTTTTCCTGGCAGGTGTAGAAATGGGGAACTGCTCAGCAACGTGGTCAAACACACTGCGAGAGGGAACAGAAAACACCTGCAGTGTGTATCTGTGAGGGCAGGTCGGGGCTGGCACAGCGGGGCACGGCGCACCTCTCTGCTGGCTGGAAGGGAAGCACAGCCACCAACCAGCCACGGGGAGAAAGAAATCAGAATTCCCCTTCCCTGGCTTGGTCCAGGGAACCTCCTGAGTCTGAGCTCTGCTGCAGGCGTCCCTGTTTTAGACTGAAAGAAGGGAGATTCAGACCGGATCTAAGGAAGAAATTATTTACCGTGAGAGCAGTGAGACACTTGCACAGGCTGGCCAGAGAAGCTGTGGATGCCCCATCCCTGGAGTCGTACTGGCACTGCTGGAAGGTGAAGGTTTGAAGGAGGGAGCCCAGGAGGAACATAATAAAGAGGGCAGGGCTGGGGTTGTCCCCCGGGTTACACTTTCCTGAGCAGCAGGCTGCATCCAGACCATTGTGTTGAGAAACGACCAGAGGATCCAGCCTGCATGACTGATCTAATCCCTTTCTGAATGCTCTCAACACCTTTGGCTCCCATGAAGGCATCTGGCAGCAGCAGCACAGAGTGATGGCAGCGTCCCCCCCATGACTGGCATCACCACACCTGGTGATGGATGGAGCTGCTGAAGGGAGAGCCTCAGCACTGGAGCCTGGCTCAAACCTTCTCCAGCAAACAGAGCTGGTGGGTCCACCAGCACGTCTTGCCTGGGAGCCGCTTTACTGGAGGCTTGTCTCCAGAGACTAAACTGAGTTTCAGATCTAGTTAATCCCCCCCTTTATCAGCACAGGAATGTATTGCTTTTCACAAGACATAATCCTCTTTGCAATCATGTGTTCTGCCAAACTACACACTTTCTGCTCCCATCCCTCTTTCCCGGGAGAGGATTTGAGGGCAATAACAAAGGCAGGCCTACTGATTTCTTTAATGAGCAAGGGGCAAATGAGCACAGCATCACAGAACACATGCACATCCAAACCAAAGTTCCGGCACACCTTTGAGGGATGCCCTGAGCTGAAGGACCGAGGCTGGAAGCAGTGACCTCCACTCATGCTGCAGTCCAGACAGGGCAGAGGAGGAGCCCACTCATGACCGTAGCCAGTTCTGGAGACAGCAAACATCAGTGGATGCTCAAGGAGAGTAGGGATGTTCTGCAAGGTCCACGCAGCTGGGGTCTTTATGAGATTAGCCACCAGGTGAAAGGAAGTGGAGCAAATATCACAGCCCTGGTAGTCCTCAGGAAGCCGAGCAGAGAGCCCCTGGCAGGGGAAGCAGCCTGGCTGAGCTGTGAGCCTCAACCCAGCATCATACTGACAACTGGAGACAGACTCACCAAGGGCATGGGCGGCTTACCGGTTCCCTAAATACCCTCCAGTATATTATTTACCACTTTCACTCTAAACCCACTGAGCTGCTTCCTTACCCTTATGAAGGCCACTGAGAGAAGATGCGTGCTAGAACTTTGTTTTGTCAAACGACCGCTATGTTCTACTTCCCCTTCAGGTTCCTCAGAAACTAAACAGAAAACCTCACCGCTGTGCACCTGCTGGTTTTTCCAGACAGAGCACTGCACACCGGGGAGCTCCCACCATGGTGTGGGGTCCCTCTGCCTGCCCCAGGGAGAGGGCTGGGGTGAGGAACAGTAAATTGAGAGCTGGAGCCAGCCCGTGGTGTCCACCAAAGAGATGCTTTAATGATCACAGAAACTTTAATGGTCCACAGAAACTGCTCTGTGGACCACCAGCAGCCTGTGGCCTGACATGGGCTGCCTGTGCCTCTTGTGTTTATGCACTACTGGTGCCGGCTCCCGTGAAGGCCTGCCAGGCTCCTCATTGTGGAAATGCAATGGGAATCTCAGGTGGCGCAGCAGGAAGGGAAGGCACCTTGGGCACCGCCACACCTCCAGAGCTGAAAAAGCAGCCCTGAGCACGCAAGCCTGGAGAACAAATCGTACAAAGAGCAATTGAAGGAGCTGGGACTGTTTAGTTTGAGGAAGAGAAGACTGAGGGGTGACCTCATCACTCTCTACAACCATTTGAAAGGAGATGGTAGAGAGGTTGGTGCTGGCCTCTTCTCACGGGTAATTAGCGACAGAACAAGAGGGAATGGTTTCAAGCTACAACAGGGTAGGTTTGAACTGAACATTAGGAAAGAGTTTTTTACAGAAAGAGTAGCCAGGCATTGGACCAGGCTGCCCAGGGAGGTGGTTGAGCCACCATTCTTGGATGTGTTCAAGAGTCGTTCAGGTGTGGTGTTGGGGGACATGGTGTAGGTGAGAACCTTGTAGAGTAGGGTAGATGGTTGGACTCAATGATTCCAAGGCTCTTTTCCAACCGAAATGATTCTATGAGTCTATGCTGAGCGCTTCCCAAGCCGGAGCGAGCCCCATCTCCAGCTCCGCATCGCCCAGGGGCGCACAAACGTTTTCCCCGCAAACCCCGCGTTGGCCGCGGGGCCAGAAGGACGAGCCGCGGGCGGGCGGGCGGACGGTAGGACCCAGATGAAAGGCGCCTCGGGCGCGCTGATTGGCTGACGGCAGGGGCGGGAAGTGTCTGCGTGAGGTAGGACGGCGGCGACGCGGGGAGGGCTGCTCAGTTCAGGGGCGACGAGCGGAGGGGCAGCGGGTGAGCTCCGCGGGGGACGGCGGGGCGGGCGAACGAACTGAAGGGCTGGGAGGCCTCTCCCTCTGAGGCGGCGCTGCGGGGGAGGAGGTGGGAAGGTGAAGGCGGGCGCGGGGCCTGTACCGGCGGTGCCGCAGCCTCCCCGGTTGGGCGGCGGAGCGGGCGGGCGGACGGACGCGTGCGCACACACACGTGGCCGCTGTTGGCCTGACCTTGAAGGCGGGTAGGGGTCCCGCTGCGGCCCCCCCGGCCCCCGCCGCCCGGGAACGGGGAGGGAGGGAGGGGGGTGGTGTGTGTGTGAGACGTGTCCTCGGCCGGCGGCGTATCGCCCCCACCGCTTATCTGGCGACCCGCAGCCGGGCCCTGCCCGCGATACCGGCCCCTCGGTGGAGGCTACTCCCCTCTCCCCCCCCGCCTGGCTGCCTTTTTGCCTTATTCTTGAGGGATTTGGGGTTGTTGGCCGCCCTCCGGGCTGCTTGGCGGGAGGAGGGGAAGGTGCTTTCCCTGTGAGGCGCCTGGCGTTACCCCCCGGGCTGGTGGAGGGGTTTGGGCCGTGAGGGGGTCGGGAGGGCCCCGCTCTCCCGGGGAGCATCCCTCCCTGCCCGCCTCCGGGGCTGCCAGGCCCCCTGCCCTTCCCTGGCTCTCCCCCGGCCTGGCCTTCAGGAGCCTCTCCATATGCACGCCCTGGTGTGCCCTGCCTGCCAGGTGGGGGCCTGGGCCTCAGGTTGTCACTTGGAAAAGGCTTCTCAAAGCTGCCAGGGATTAATCTCCGTGTTCTCTTGCTCTAAGCACAAGGTGAAATGAGCGGGCGGCCACTGTTAACCTTTGATTGCCAACTAAAACCCGCTTATATTGCAGAGCTCCCGGGTGTAAAGCTAATCCACGCGCACCTGAAGACCGGTTCAAAGCCATTTTCTAGCAGTGCTGCTTGAGGGCATACTCAGGTTGCATTGTCCCAACCTAAATGCCTGCCCCAAGCTGCCTAGTCACTAACTTATGAAGCTTTTTCAAGCATCTTTTCAAGAAAAAATGCCGAAGTAAATCACTTACAGCTTACCTTTCAGATAAGTTTGCTGTCTAGAGAAATCCAAGCTGTTACTGAAATGCTATTGGAAAGTTGCTCTTGGCTATTCTGGGAGACTATTCAAAACTGAAATTGCCCTCATAAAGTGGTAAAGAATGTAGCCATCTAGAAGGGACCTTGCACTTGGAAGTGGTTTGGCAGGGTAGGAGTTTGTGCTGCTTCGCTTTATGGCATTGTGTCTCCTCTGGCTACCTGTTGGACTCTTGTCTCCATCCCACCTTTGAGACCGACCCCAGAAACCTTAAATACATGGTTTCACATTTGAGCATGTGCCTCTTGCCATCACTTCCTGAGTGGAGGTAGCCCTACAATTGATAAGACCCTTGGGTGAAATTAGCCTTTTAAAACTGTGTTCCTCATTTATACACCCACCCCACCACCCACATCTCTGGAATTCAATAGAAAGAGTCAGTTTGTTCATCAGAACTTATACTTGCAATGGGAGTATGTGAACTTCTTGCTTGCATTCAAGGTTGATGTGGTTGACATTGTGACTTGCGTAGAAGCATGTGCATAAATTCCATGGGCAAGCATTGTACTAGTGGCAGTGACTGACCTTGGACATCTTATGTAGTGCAAAGGAACAGCCTGACTAAACTTGTTGTGTTCTGAACTTCTAGGGCTTTGGTCAAGTTGGTGAGCACTTCTCCAGAAGGCAATGGACCATGCCAGAGCGGCAATCTCAAACTTGGTAAGACACAATTCCGCTGTGCCGTTTGTCTCTTGGTGGGCTGATGATGCTGCTGAAGAACGGTTCAACATTGTCTATGTCAGTATCAGAGGAGATGACAAATCCAAAGTAGTGTTAGGTGCTACTGTGTGGGTTGTGAGCCAAAAGTCAGTGTAGCTAGCTGGCTGTGATAAGAAGGTGGCTTAAGCGGTTCAGTGCTGGTGGAGTTATCATTAACTGCTACGGTGTCTTGAGTCTCTCAGAAAGCTGATAAAGGAGCTGGGTTGAGCCTTGAACAATGTTCCAGGCTCAGAACAATGTTCCAGTGCTGTTGAGGAAGCTGATTAAATGGCTGTCAGGACAATAAACATGTGTTCTATTATGTTACTTCGAGGGTGGGAATTCAACCACAAGTCCAGCCTTTGAATGGGACCTGTGCTTTGAAACAAATGTTCAGGAGGAGGTAGCTCAGAGCTTGCTCAGCCAAGCTCTGCTGGTCCCGGAGAGCTTGGACTGAAATGACCCTAGGCTAGGACCGTGAATGTGATGGTTCGGTCTCTGAACAGACATGGAGAATATGTAGGGCTGAGGCATGTCCTCTGCCAAGATACCAAGCAGCTGAGCAGGGGGACTGCTGGGATAGGCTTGTAGTTGGAGAGTGAGACAGGAACTGTCTATGAGGTGCTGAGAATGGAACAGGGCTTGGGTGCTTGCTACCAGCTGCTTCTCCAGTACGGTGGAGAGAGACTATGGGACTGTTGTTCCCAGAACTATTCCTCTGTCCTTTTATCCAGTCTCCTGCCTGTCCCCAGCACAACTGTGGCTGCAGGTGAAGGCAAATTTCATTGCTAATGGAAGCTGCGTGGTTGTGCTCAGTGCCTGGCTATGCCTGGAACTGAGTGTAGCTCTGTTAATTTGAGCAACTGCCATGTGCACGGGCTGCGTTTGGACTGTGCGTTGGAAAAGTGAGCTCCAGCCAGGAAGGGGCTCTGCTTGGGCACTGATAAAGAGCTGTAGAATGGTTCCATTCACTGGTGGATGCAAGGGTTGGATCCTCAGCTTTCATGTTAGCTGAGGTAGCAGGATTCACGTGGGTCATCTCTCTTCAGCCTAGCTGCTTTAAAATACTCATTCATAGTGTAATTTCAGAGTAGCCTGGGGCAGTTTAATACAAGATTATCTAGATGCTGGATGAGAGTATTTACGTCAAAGTGTATGTGGCTCAAAGGCACAACATGGAGGGGCTGCCTTCCCTTTCCTGTCCCGATCAAAGTTCCCTTCTGTGTGTGTGGTGCACATGTTCAGATCAGTGCACTCCTGATTAAGACCTGGAGTTTCAGCTTCAATCAGCCTTTGCTCTGAGGTCACGTGGGAAATGCAATGGCGGTTGGCTGTGTCATATCTGTATCTCCAAGCTAGACTCTGACCAGCGTGGCTCTGAACTTGTGTGGGGCAAACAGATGCTAAATAGACTTTGGAGACCCTGAGTGGGTCTGAGTCCAACTCAGTGTGTTCAAAGCAGCCAGCCTGACTTTTTGCCAATCAAAGGCTCGGGCTGTGCTGGAGCAGTTTCAGATGAACAAGCTGTATTTGGTTTGGACTGTAGGCTGGTGTAGCAAACCCTTCCATTGCATGACTGTCTTTCCACACAGTTTGGTGGCGAGCCGACGTCGTACACGCGCTTCAGCATTGCCCGACAAATGGATGGAGACAACAGCCATGTGGAGATGAAGCTGTCTGCTGATGATGAGGATGGAGGGGAAACTGGGAGACCAGAGCACCTGCATGCCAGCATGCCCCCTCCACGGAGGATTGGCAGGCAGCTCTGCTTCCTAGTCATTGCGGCTGTCCTCCTCCTCTTGATTGGTAAGGAAGGGTGGGAGGCAACCATGTGAAGTGGACTCTGGTACTGAGCATACCTGAGGCTGTTGTCATTTGAATGTGTATTGTTTCAGGGGGGAATTAAAGAGCCTGGATCCAGGCTGCAGCCTCTTGTCACTAACTCTGTCTAGCTCAGACTAATGGTACAGAATTGACACAAAGTTTGATGGTGGAACTGTCAAACAAAGGGCAAACTGGTCCATGTGGCAAGTGTACTGGTTTTCCCTCAATTAACTCTTAACAATTCTCTTGAGATGAGGGTCAATGTATCAGTAAAGCCTCCGGTGCTTGTGTCTCAAGGATTTTAACACTGCCACTGACCTAAAGTAACCATTCTCCTTCCCAAGTGGTGCTGGCGGGTCCCTGCCAAGCACAAGATCAGATTTATGGTACCTGAAAACATGCCAGCTCAGGCAAAATGTCAGGCTGCATATTCCTGACTGTCCTGAGGCATGCCAGCTTGTCAAAAATGGTGCGAGAGCAGAGATGCATCTTAACGCTGAAGCTGCCCTGAATGCATTTGTACGGTGTAGGGCTGGTTTAGACATCTTCCTGCAGCACAAAGAAATACCTGTTTCTGTCCTTAGGGTTTCTGATTGGCTACTTGAGTTATCGTGGACGAATGCAGAAGGCTAGCAGGTGTCTGGATGCAAGTGGCAAGTGTGAGATGACTCCTACCACATCTTACTTAATGGATGATGATGAAACTGAGGAAGAAGAGGTTCCTGGACCAGTTGTCTTCTACTGGCCTAAGCTCAGAGACATGTTGTCGGAGAGGCTATCAGCGGGACGTCTTCAGGACAACTTGAGGTAGCAGTTCCAGAAAGCTTAGCTACAGCTGTGAGAGGCACAGCCTGTGAGTAGAATTTGGGCTCCTTTGGAGAACAGGGGCCTCAAAGATGTTGTGGGGAGGCATGTGGCTAAACATGGGCTTAAATGGCCCATCCAATATTGGGTTTGCAGGCTGGAGCACTGCAGTGCAACCTGGTGCTGCAGCCTAAGCTGTACCTATGTTACCCACAGGCAAAGAGCAATTAAGAACTCGTTTGAAGCTGGCCAGAGTGAAGATGAGAATGTTGCCATCTACATTCATGAGCAGTTCACCAGCTTTCTCATGGATGAAGTGTGGAATGATGAGCACTACATCAAACTGCAGGTCAAAGGCAGGTATGTCAAAGAGATGCAGGTCTCTACCTTACAGTATAAATATCTGAAGTCTTAAACGTGCAATTTCTTCTGAGAGCAGTGCTAAAATTGCAAGCTAGCTAGTTGCCCATCTCCAATCTAGCCAAGCAATAGCTTTTCCTGTCTCTTCTCAGGCTTTCTAAATCCAAAGAACAAGGTAGCAGCCCTCTGGATTTTTTCTGGGACAGCTGTTTCCTCAAAGCAGGTTCAGGAAGTGCAGAGAAAACAAACTTGAGTAAAAACTCAGCTGAAGAGCAGATTCCCTGTGTTTCTAAAATTGTGAATCACTTTCTGTGATGCTGCCCATGTGTTAGCATGGGCAACTCTCTTGTCACCCAGGCAGGTGCTGCAGACCTGGCAGTGGCTCCTGGAGTAGCTCAGGAGGGTTGAACAGACATTGTGCTGGCTGACAGCTCATACCCTTGTGCCTTACTTGCCCCTTCATGTCAGGGGAAATTAATTTGCTTAACTCCTCTTAGGAGAGGACTGAGACTTGGAAGCACAGATTCTTTCTGCTGCCCGTCTCATAAATTAGCCTTTGTTAATGTCTCTGAAGAGATTCTTACACTCTCTTGGGATGAGTTTGCCTGTTTCAGGCTCTGCATTGACTTCATCAGAATTGCTAGGGCACAGACTGAAATACGGGAGCTGGTTTAATATGGAGTTTATTTATGAAAGAACGTAACGCTGTCTCTTTACATTTAACAGCAGCAACAACACAGTGTCTATTCTGGAAGATGATAAAGAAGAGTTACTGGAGACTCCTGATGCATATGTGGCGTACAGCAAGACTGGCTCAGTTGTTGTAAGTGACTCCAAGAAGATCCTGGAAATGAGCTTGCATGCTTACCGGGTGGCCATGTCCAAACTATGTCCCTTGAAGATATGGAGTGTATAAAGCCCTTCCCAGTTGAAGAACTAGGGGTGGTGGTGGGGAGAGTGGGGTGAGGAGTGGGTCTGTATGGTTCTATTACTTCCACAAGATGCAGAAGTAACTGCTTAAGCGTCTCTGCTGGCATCCAGACAGGAACCTTGGCAGAAGGTCGCTCCAACGGGCACATTGCATGTGATCAGAGTTTATGTTGCTGAGCTGTTACCAGGAGTCACTGTAAATATCGGGTATCTTACTGACACAGGACTGCTGCATTTATAACCAATGTTTCTGTTCCAGGGCAAACCAGTCTACGTGAACTATGGACGGAAAGTTGATTTTCAGAAGATACAGAAGCCGGGTGTTTCACTGAATAACACTATAATCATCTTCAGAGCTGGAAAAATAACACTGGCTGAAAAGGTAAGCAGTCTGTGCCCCAAAGGCTGGCCAAACTTGGCAGCAGGAAGCTATGCTTCCTCCTTTTGAAGACACACCTCTGCGCCCCAGCTCAGGTCTCTAGAACTCATGTACGTAGGCTTGTCCCTGCAGGCCTAGTCTTGCTTGTTTGTGCTAAGTCATCACATGCAGGTCTGGACAGCACGACTGAGCAGAGCTGGTTACCGTTCATGGTGTCATTCTTCTTGCCCTCTGGCAGTCTTGCTGGGACAGCCAAGTATCTGGAATGATGGAGCTGGGAGGCAGCCTGGGGTGCAGAGCTGGCTGGTGGCATTGCTGTATGCAGCAATAGGGTGGCTAGAAGCAGACCAGCCTTGCCTCTAGAGAACCTCTGGCTGCTGCAGCCAGGTACTTTCCAAACTTGGCTGCAGTGTCTTGCTTGGGCCTTTGCTGACTGTTGAGTTGGACCAAGTGGAGGTGGTGGCACTGCTGGCCTAGTCGGCTGCCTTGCAACATTCCCTCTATAACAAGTACAACCAAATAGCTTAACAGCCTAAAGGATCCAAGCCCTTCTGTATCCAGTCCTGTTGTAGGTCTGCCCCATAGCTGCCCCCTCAGATGACTTTTTCCAGTCAGACTCTGCCTGTCTGTGAGCATCACAGACACAGGCAGAGCTGAAAAGTGCTCCCACAAAGGGCGCTCACTGGTTTTCCAATCCCCTTCCCATTTTTCAAACTGGTGGCTAGCCTTGCAATCGTGTTTGTACTGGTGACTTACTGGAGGAAGCTGGGTTGTAGGCGTATTAAACAGGAACCTGACTTGGCCACTCTGCCTCTGCTTTCCACGTGAAGATGAGCCTCCGGTGGCTGCTTATCTTGTCTTGAGACTAACCTAATCTGAGGAAAACAGCTGGAGCCTAATCAAAATTAAATAACATCTTTCATCTAAGCTGCTCTGAGGAGCAAGTACGAGCTGAAGGAATCATAGGGTGAGACACTAACTGTGGAGTGTCGTAAGTGTTCAAAAGGGTGTTGAACACAGTGTTGTGACCAGGCCACAGACATTAATGTAAAGTTTCAATTGCCTAGTTGGAATTAAGGCACAAACAAACCTTTCAAAAGGTTGAAAACTCACCAAAACTATTTCTTTAACAACGATTTGAGTATTTGCAAAGGAAAGAGAAAGTATAGTCACCACCTGTGGAACCAGCGATGTCTTGTTGGTCCTCCCCAGGGCATCATAGGTGATGGGAGCTCCGAGCTCACCTCCTAGTCTGTTTGGCCAGCTTTTATGCTTTCCTTGTGAGGTGTGCAGGGTCGTTCTAGGAAGTGGGGGGTGTCACATGGGAGTCTTTCGAGCCCTGTCTTGCAGCATCTATCACTCAACCTTTCAGTTTGTGCGGGCGCCCTCTATGGCGAAAGCCCCAGCAACAGCAGCAGGGAAGTCATCGAATCATCATAGGATTGTCTAGGTTGGAAGGGACCTTTCAGGTCATCTAGTCCAACCGTCAACCTAACACTGAAAAAACACATCACTAAACCATATTGCTAAGAACTAGCTCTACTTGTTTTGTAAATACTGCCAGGGATGGGGATTCAACCACTTCCCTGGGCAGCCTGTTCCAATGGTTGATATGCTGAAAGGGTTAAGAATCTTTTTCTAATGTCCAGTCTAAACCTCCCCTGGTGCAACTTGCTGTCATTTCTTCTTGTCTTGGAAGAAGAGACCAACCCCCACCTCTCTACAACTGCCTGAAAGATCTCCCCTCAGCCTCTCCTTCTCCAGGCTCAACAACCCCAGCTCCTTCAGCTGCTCCTCACAAGACTTGTGCTCCAGACCCCTCACCAGCTTCATTGCCCTTCTCTGTCTTTCTTGTAGTGAGGGACCCAAAACTGGACAAAGTGGTGGGGCCTCACTAGTGCCAAATACAGGGGGGCAATCACTTCCTTTGTCCTACTCACCACACTGTTCCTGATACAGCCCCACCTACGTGGCACCAAAAACTGACCCTCCACCCCACACACCCCTGGCAGGCAGTTCCTGGGGCAAACAGCGCACGGGCAGGGTTTGAGGCAAAGTTCCAGTTGTAGAGTCCCACATGCGCTTTGCCTGGAGTAGGACTGATCTGTTAGTATTCAGCATCTTTGTGTATCTGTCACTGTCGGGTAGCTGTCAAAAATCTGTTCTGGAGTTGGGCATTGAGGGGCACAACCCTTCGCACCATTACATATACTTGCCTTGACTCGCCTTTCTTGCAGAACAAATGTGTAATTAATGTTCTTTGCTTCAGGTTGCAAATGCCCAAGCAGCCGGAGCAGTTGGTGCCCTGATGTACCTGGACCCCTCCGATTACGAGAACACAGATACGCTTGTCCCCTTTGGCCATGTGAGTATGCTCTAGAACTTTCCTCACTGTGGACTGCAGGCTGCAGCAGTCTTTCTGCAGGCCTCTGGCTGAGCAATGCTTCCTGCCCTCGTGTAGATGAAAACTGTTGGACTCCTTTGAGACTTGAAGATTCTTCTTGCTTTTCACAGGCCCACCTGGGAACTGGAGACCCCTTCACCCCAGGCTTTCCTTCTTTCAACCACACCCAGTTCCCACCAGTGGCATCTTCTGGACTACCTCGCATTGCTGTTCAGACTATCTCTAGCAAAGCAGTAGGCAAGCTGTTCAGGTAACTGCTTCTCCTGGCTTGCAGGCTAGGCTGCTGTGGCCCTCTTGCAGGGGTGAGGATGGTGTTGAGGTGCTGTGAGCCCAGGGAGCTCTCTGCTGGTCTCTGCTGTGTATCGCAGGGAGCTTACTGGAGCTGGCTGGTGAAATGAGACTTGTGTCCATATCTCATGTCTTAAAGACTAATCTTAATCTAGTGTTGGATTCCTTTTGGCCTCTGTAGCCTACTTCTTCCTGCATAATCAGTAGGACAGGTCTGCAAGCTGTTTTCTGAGCATGCCCTGAACAAGGCTTCAGTTGCAGGCTTGCTTTTTTCACTGAATAGCTGAATGAGGTCAGAGCTGGATAATGAGTTCAAAGGATCTCTTTTTCCCCCCTCAGTAAAATGCATGGAGAGGAATGCATTCTGGAGTGGAAAGGTGGCATCATGGGATGTAAGGTGATGCTGAACAGCACGAGCAAGATGACAGTGAAACTGACCGTGAACAACGCTATGGTGGACAGGAAGATTCTGAACATCTTTGGTGCTATCAAGGGATTTGAAGAACCAGGTAACAGCAGCTGCCTCGTGGCTCAGTCTTGAGGAGAACCCTTCCTGTTCTGTGGTCATCAGAATGTGATAGCTGCTCCCAGACAGACACAACCACTTCCTCAGCAGAACCAAGACCCTTCCTGAAGGGTCAAGGAAAAAGCTGAACTGTGCTGCCAGAGGAAGGCTAAATGAAAGCAAACAGGGTGCCAGATTCAGGGGTCAGACTCCATACTCTGGTCCTAGTATGGAAGCTCAAAGCTGCTTTTCTAATAAATGGTGTTTGCAACCTGAAGCTTGCAGCTTAGATCTCGATGTCTCCTTTGTAGATCGATATGTTGTGATTGGAGCCCAAAGAGACTCCTGGGGCCCAGGAGCGGCCAAGGCTGGCGTTGGAACTGCCATGTTGTTGGAACTTGCCCGTGTGATCTCGGACATGGTGAAAAACGGTAAGTATTTGTGTGCAAAAGCATGGGGATGGGGGGTAATGCGGGTTTAGCTCTGTGTGTGTTAATGTCGGAGAGCCCAGTTGCAAAATAATCATTTAGGAAGGCATAGGGAATCTGAAAAAGCTTCCTGAGATGCTATTACTTGTCCAACGTAGACAGCTTGTCTGCAGTGAGCACTTGCTTCCAAGGGACTGCCTGCTTGTATCTGGTATGGCTTAAATGCAGGAATGTCCTTAAATAACATGCAATGCAGACCTCAAACTTGAGCTGTCTATTGGACAGCCAGGCCTGAAGGTAGGAAAACAGTGAAGAATCTGACCATCTGGAGTGGTGGGGGCTGCATGGTGACACTTGGTGTGAGTGCTTTTGTCTCTGGGGTCAACTTTAGGCTCAGCTGAATAAAAAAAGAGGGAGATGCAGATAGCATGGCTTTTCTACGCAGCTCTGCAGCGTGGGGGAGGCAGGGTGCAGTGTCTGTGCAGCCACTAGTGTGCACGTTTGCAGCAGCCAGAATGCTTCAGCTCTGTCCAAGGAACAGGCAATTCATCAACCCAGGTCCTCAGTGCTAATTTACATCTCCATGGGGGAAGGGCAGACATCTCAGTGTCTCTCTCTTTGCAGGTGGCTACAAACCAAGGCGCAGCATCATCTTTGCCAGCTGGAGTGCAGGAGAGTACGGAACTGTGGGTGCTACTGAATGGCTGGAGGTACTGTTGCTTTGATAGATTTCTGTGTGATGACTCTGGCTGTCATTTCCCTTTGCTACGGATTAAACATTCTGGTGTTGTACTGCTCATCTTAAAATACTTGTTGTTTTTTTTCTAGGGATACTCTGCCACACTGCATGCCAAAGTCTTCACTTACATTAACTTGGATGCTGCAGTTGTAGGTAACTTGCTATTCTACTCTTAAGTTTCTTGAAACTGAGTGGGACCAGAAAAGCTTGAGAGACATCCCTTAAACTCCAGGAATGGGGACTGTGGCAGAGATTGATGCTGGGTGTTTGGCTGAAGACTGGTGTGACTCCATTATTCTGTTGTTGTTGAAGCTGGGAGGTTGCTGCAGCCTGAGCGTGTAGGCAGCTCTGCTAGGTCCCAGTAGAGTGTCCTGGGTCTGTCACGGATCCTTTGGCAACAAGTTGTAGATCAGTTGTTGCTCAGT